>NC_058411.1:70576801-70675058 GCF_002201575.2 Neomonachus schauinslandi | reverse complement strand
TGGGGGGTCTAGATGCAGTGGGACTGTATCAACCCCAAGTACCGGGACAAGAAGAAGAACTACAAGAGCTCGGGGACCGTAGTGCTGGCCCAGTGCACGGTAAATCCCAGTGCCTGCCTCACGTCGGACCCTCAGATTTAACCCTGTCCTTGTTTCAAAGACCAGTTTCTCCTCTTCTGAGAACTGAGAAGGCTTGCCCTATCCCACCGGGAACTTCAACCTCAAAAACTACCCTCCATGTCCCCCACAGAAGCCCCACCCAGCTCTCTCCTCAAAGGACCATCCTGCTCCTTTACCTCTTCCCCTCCTGCTAGGTGGAGAAGGTGCACACCTTCCTGGATTATATCATGGGCGGCTGCCAGATCAGCTTCACGGTAAAGGCCCAGGGGTATAGGGGACACGGGCAAGAGGAAGGGGCTAAACACGCAGTGAACAGAAGGAGCCCCAAACCCCCTTGCCCCTCCTGGGGGCCTCTCGGGACGCTTAGCATCGTCATCTTGTACCCCTCACCCCACTCCATGATGGGGCTACCTGGGGGCTTGACTGGATATACCTTAGTCCTCCCTACAGACCCTAGCTCCGGGCTAGCCTCTCTGTGAGCTCTCATGGATGCCGTGTGACAAGAGTCCCCCCCTCCACCAGGTGGCCATCGACTTCACCGCCTCCAATGGGGACCCAAGGAGCAGCCAGTCCCTACACTGCCTCAGCCCCCGCCAGCCCAACCACTACCTTCAGGCCCTGCGCGCAGTGGGAGGCATCTGCCAGGACTATGACAGGTGGGAGGAGGGTAGGCTGGGGAGGAGGGAGACGGGTAGGGAGGCCTTGCCCGATGGGCCCCACAGCCTTTTCTTCTCCTCAGTGATAAGCGGTTTCCAGCGTTTGGCTTTGGCGCTCGAATCCCCCCCAACTTTGAGGTAGGCTGGGTTTGAGAGGAAGGGAGGATTTGGTGGGAGAGTAGGAGGAAAGACATCTCGCTGCTCTCACCTTACCCTCACAGGTGTCCCATGACTTTGCTATCAACTTTGACCCGGAAAACCCTGAATGTGAAGGTAAGAGGAGATTTTCACCAGCCCTGCCTCCCCCCATACAGCCTGCACAGCCCGTACACCCCATGCAGGGGCACAGACTGCATCCTCACAGGCGCAGCCCCCTGCCCATCCCACCACTCAGCTCCTGTCTACCTGGGACTCTGGGCCCCTGGCCCAGCATCTGCCCAGCCTCCTCTCCCAGAGCCTGGACCATCCAACTCGCCCGCTTACTGAGGAATTTAGGGGGCCAGGCAGAACTGAGACAGGGAAGGACTTCCTTGCTTTAAGGGTGTCAAAAAAGGCTCCCTGCTAATCTCTGCTGGCCTCACCTCCTCGCCTACAGAGATCTCGGGGGTCATCGCCTCCTACCGCCGGTGCCTACCCCAGATCCAGCTCTATGGCCCCACCAACGTGGCCCCCATCATCAACCGCGTGGCCGGGCCAGCTCAGCGCGAGCAGAGCACCGGCCAAGCCACGGTGAGGAGAGGAAGCAGGCAACCAGGCGCTGCCCCACGGGGTGTCCTCCCCGGGGGGGGGGGGGGGTCAGGGCCAGGGCCTGGGCTTGGGGCGGGTGCCAACGCCCTTGCACACAGAGCCTACCCTTCCTCCCTGCTGCCTGCCCTCAGAAGTACTCCGTGCTGCTGGTGCTCACGGACGGCGTGGTGAGCGACATGGCCGAGACCCGCGCAGCCATCGTGCGCGCCTCCCGCCTGCCCATGTCCATCATCATCGTGGGTGTGGGCAATGCCGACTTCTCCGACATGAGGCTGCTGGATGGCGACGACGGTCCCTTGCGTTGCCCCCGAGGGGTGCCCGCGGCCCGCGACATCGTCCAGTTCGTGCCCTTTCGGGACTTCAAGGATGTGAGTGCCCGGCGCCCCCTCCCGGCCGAAGGACTCCTCAGCTCCTCAGGCCCTCAAATCTGACCCGTCTCTCCCACACCGGGTTGGTGGCCTGCGGAGGACGCTGGAGCCCAGCCGGCCACCCCGAAGCCCCGCCCCCCTGCCTGACCCCTCCCCCCACTCTCCGGCCCGCTAACCCGCTAACCCCGTCCCCGCCCCCACGCCCAGGCCGCACCTTCTGCGCTTGCCAAGTGCGTCCTGGCTGAGGTGCCCAGGCAGGTGGTGGAGTACTACGCCAGCCAGGGCATCAGCCCCGGGTCTCCCAGGCCCTGCACACCGGCCACGACCCCCAGCCCTAGCCCGTGACTGCCTCCCACCGGACCAACCCTCCCTCAGCCTCTCAGTGAGTCCCGGGGGCCCAAAGGGGTGGACAGGGGTGCAAGGTGGGGCTTGGCGGAGCGCATCTGGGCTCGGTGTGGTGTGGAGGAAGGTGCTGATGACTATCCCACCCTGTCCCAGGTGCCTGTCCTGACCCTTGTGACTCGAGTGACCAGTGCCTCTCCCTCTTGGACCAGCTGTGGCCCCTAGGTCCTGGAAGTGTGTGGTGAGCCCTGCTCTTTCTCTCCAGGCCCCATACCCCTCAGCCTTGTGACTTTCTTCAGTGATCCTGACTTTCTGGTCGTTAATAAAGGGAACCACTCCTAGCACCTCAGCCTCTATCTATCATGCCTCAGATGTCCATGGACGGTCCATAACGCCCACCCATCCACACACACCATTAAGAAATGAGGACCAGCAACTTTCAGATCTGAGCCAGAGCTCCCACGCAGCCTGGTATCTCAGCAGTTTCACCCCAACTGTGTGCCAGTGGGATCTGAGGAGCCCCTACCCTCACCTCCCAACCCCAGGGGGCCCAGCACCATGGAGGTTAATTACCAGAGATGGGGGGTGGTGATGAGGGGCTGTCAAAGGGGCAGGTTGATGCCCTCTTACAGCTGTCTCTAGAGAAGCCCAGCTGAGTCCCCCAGGAGCTGCGCTCCAACCCCCACACAGCTGTGGGGCGGGCCAAGCAGGGGTGTTGGGGGGACTGAAGGAGGGCAGCAGGTCTGTGAGTGGATTATGAACACAGAGGGGGCATCTGAGGTCTGCGCAGCCTGGTTTTCCTGAATGTGTGAATGTGCGCGTGTGTTCATGCACTGCACATCCCTGCCTCTCCACGAGTGTGGCCTTAATGTTTCAGAAAGTCAGGCTGTGTGCCCTTAATAACATTAACAACAGCAGTGAACATTATTGTTCACCATGTGTGAAACTTGGTGCTACGTGCTTTAAATGCATTCACTCTCACTAGGTAGTTAGCATCATTTTCCCCATTTTTCTTCAAATCAAGTGAGGCTTCATTTAAATCCACCCATCATCAGAGAACTGGTGAGCCTGGAATTGAGCCCAGACCCATCTGACTGAAGTGCCCACACTCTAAATCACTAGTGTGCAACTTCTGTATGAGCCTCATCTTGAGCCCCAGGTGTATGTATACGTGGGCTGATTGTGTGTATGGGGGTAGGTTCCTGTGGATGGCGTCTCTGCCCGTGTGTGTGTGCTGTGCAGGGCCTCAGCCAGTTAAGGAAGGTGTGCAAGAGCAGTGCTGGGTCTGGATTGAAGCTCCGGAGAGCAGGTGAGAAGACAGGTGATATCCAGAGCCAGGGAAGAAAAGACAGGATCCTGGAGGGACCCTCCCTGCCCCAGCCTCTCCCTCAATGATGAAGGAGATGAAGGAGGAGAGACCAAATGTGTTGTGAGTCACTCAGCCAGAGCCAGAGAGGGTGGCCAATGGCCAGTGGTGGAGAAGGAGAGGAGAAGAAAAAGAAATCCTGGGGGAGATGGAGGAGATGCCTCCCATTGCAGGTTCCTGAGTGGAAGAGGGACGAGCTGGGCTAGAGGAGGGGGAGGAGGGAATAAGAACTGTGATGGGAAGAGACAGCTGGGGAGGGGGTGGACAGAGGGGGCAGAAAGGAAGAGAGACATATGGGAGCCTCTTCCCCACCCTCAACTGCTTCTCCCTATTTATTATGTCCCTTAGAGGACCTACGACAGTGGCTGGTGAGGTAGCTGCTCCTAGCTCAATGCCTCTGCTCTGCCCAGAGCCCCCGCCTACTCTCTCTGTAGGCAGATGAACCAGAGGGCTGGGTAACCATGGCAACTGTGGGACCTCAGGATAGCCATAGGCAAGCCTGGCCCAGTCACTGATGCTTCTGGGCTTCTGTGCAATGGTGGGAGGAGGAGGAGGAGGCTCCATCTGGCCCAATCCCCACCCTTCCACCCCATTTTCATTGGCCCTCCGGAACTGAGACTCACCACACACAGGCGCGCGCGCGCGCACGCACGCGCACACACACACACACACACACACACACGCTGGGAGCAAGGCTAAAGAATGAACACTTCTTAAATGGCAAGAACGTTTAGCCAATAGTATAAAGTTCTGCCTGAACTTCAAGTTTAATTCACAAAAACTGCATTCTTTCAGCATCTTGTCATACTGGGTAAAATCTCACCCCAGCCCTCAGCAAGGCAGGAGGTAGCAAGGGTACCCTATGCAGGTCTGGAGGCCAAGGCAGCCTGGAGGGAGCAGCAGAGGACCAGTGCAGGGGCTCATCCACTGCAGAGGCTGCAATCAGGAAGCAGGAGCAGGACAGGAAGTCCCTTCGGTGAGGTGGTCCTGGGGGCTTCTTGGGGAGACTCTTGGGGCTCCCACACCAAGGAGATGCCAGAACTGAAAAGGTGTCGGAAGTCTCCAACCCGGGATTAGAGGAGGTAACCAAAACCCAGGGAGCAAGTGGTTTTCTCAAGGTGACAGAGGTATCCCGTGGCAGAGCTGGGACTAGCACCCAGGTCCCCAGACTCCTTCCCAGAGTTCTCTCCCAGCCCACACCAACCACTCCCAGAGCTCCTCAGGCCTTTGCTGCTCTGGGCCCTGGAGGCCACCGAGTTGGGTGGGAGGAAAGCCTCTTGGATAGAGTTCCTAGTCTGTCTTGCTGTTGGTAACTGAGATCTTGAAAATGCAGTCGTCCTAAAATGGGGAGTTTCCAAGCCTCGGAATGAAAAGACGGCTTCATTGCTAATTACCGCCTTAATGCACTACAGGTTGAAAACCTTGAATTAAAATCTAAACTGAGGGGGAGTCACACCACTCCCTCGCCTCCCATTCGCTGTCACCCAGCCATCATCCACGCCTCCCCGCCCTCCCCCCCTCACCCACAGTGCCCGGCACTGGCTCCTCCAGATCTCGGTGTCCTGGTCATGTGGGGTGGAACAGAGGTGGAGGGTTCTGTGTGCTGCCTGCGTGAGGAGAGAAGACCTCCCTCCCAGAAAATGACCAGCATCTAACCTCGGAGCCTGCCTTGAGGGTCCAGGAAGTTCGGGGATATTTATGTGTAGTCATACCACGGAGTGTCTGGCACCAGAAGGCGCTCAGTAACCATCTAGTGAACCGTACAGTGGCCTCCTGCGTGGTGCTCCCCCATCCCCCCCCCACGACACCCCTCGGCGGCCCCTAGCGGCTCAGAGGAAGAAGTGGGTGTGGTCCCCGGCCCCGGGGCCGCTCGAGGTCAGCCGGTCACAGCGAGCCTTGTAGAGGTCGCGCTCCCTGGCCAGACGGGCCACCTCGGCCCGCAGCGCGTCCAGCTGGGCGGCCAGGCGGGCGCGCTCGGCCTCTAGCCCGCGCCGCTGCTGCAGCCGCTTGGAGCGACAGGCCTGCGCGTAACCGCGGTTCTTCAGCGTGCGGCGCCTCTGCTTCAGCCGCAGCGCCTCGTCGCGCCCGCATCCCCGCAGCTGCCGGTTGAGCTCCCGCACAGACATCGACACCAGCGCCGCGTCCGAAAACCGCTCGGCCAGCTGCAGAGGGAGCGGGCGGAGAGCGGGTCAGCGCCGGGAGCCCGCCGGGCTCCACCCTCGGGTCGCCTGAGGGACTGCCCCGCCCTCTGGGAGGCTCCTCCCCCGGCCCCAGCCTTACCTGATGCTCGCCCTTCCACCGAATCCACCCCGCAGTCCAGACCCCGCCCCAGGTCCCAACAAGCCCCTCCTCCCCGGGGAGCGCGCGCCCCTTTGGGTCCGCCCCGCGCTGCAGGCCCCGCCTCCCGCGGTCAGGCGAGCCTGTCGCCGGTCGGAAACCCGCGTCAACCCTGCGCGGTCCTCAGCGTCCGGCTCCAGGCTCTCTTGGTGTCGAGTGGACACGCGCCCAGGCAGACCCCGCCCCGCCAATGCACCTCGCTCCCCTGTCCTGAAGGCCGCAACCCTGTGACCCTCAAAGGATTTGGATTACATCCTAATGCCCTCAACACCCCCATCTGTGTCTATAATTAATAGGATGAGTCCCAATCCTTCCTGAGAAGACTGGGGGCTGGGGAAGCACGATGTTTGAAAAGGCCAACCTCATTCCCGTTCCCACAGTCTCAACTCCACTCCATTCCACGCACAACTCTTTCCCTGGTTTCCACAGACGGAGTATATTTACCTCCCTGTAAAGAACCGCTCCCCATTAATTCTCAACTCTCCCCTTTTGGTCCTCTTCTAACCCTGTCTTCTCCCTCTTCCTCTTGGTTCTGACTACTCATTTCTCTCCATTTGGAAAAAGGGGAGGGAGCAGAAGGTAGTTTTCTCTGATTTCCTTCAAGGGCCCTTCTTTTCTCCTGCCCTCTGTCTCTTCCCCAATCCATAACCCTGTCCTGGAATTCTCCTTCCTCTCTTGGGCTGTCCCCCCTCACCCTGCCTCCCCTCAGGCCAACTCAGTGATCACTCACCTGGGCATGCTGCGCTCCTGTCTCCTCCGGGCTCCCTGGGTAGTAGCTGTGGGGCCCCTCGATAGGGACTGGACCCTGACCCTGCAGCAGCTCCACAGCCTCCTCAGGACTCAGGCCCAGTGCCTCCCCAGCTCCCAGCTGCTGCTGCAGCGTGGCCAGCCAGTACAGCTCCTCCAGGCCTGGCCGGGGGCCCTCGGTAGCCCCCACCATGCCTGGCTCACTGAAGGTGGGTGAAGGAGGCACTGAGCTGTAGGGTGTGGAGCCCAGTGAGGCTGTTGGGGGGCCAGATCGTCCCTCAGAGGGTTCCCGCTTTACCTCAAACTTCATCAAGTCAAAGTCATTGACATACTCCATAGCCAGTGGGCTGGGAGGCAGTGCCATTCCGGGGCTGGATTGGGAGGGGTGCACCTGCAAAAACAAAGGAGAGGTTTGGAGCACCTGGAGGCTGCCTGCCAGCCTCCTTCACCAGAACCTGCTTCTCCCAAAGCCCAAGTGCCCTGGAGAACCAGAGTTCTGGAAAGCCCGGGTGATGGTGCAACTCTGTTCCCTAAAGAGTCACCTCTGGGCTGGAGCAACTTTTCGGGTGGCAGGGGCTCCTAACTGGGGGCAAGCAGCTCAGAGGCCTGACTGGGGAAGAGGAGAGATAGCACAGCGTCTGGCCCCACTGGTGCCTCTGGGAGCTGTGAAAAACAAGAGGAACGTGGCAGTGCTCCCATCTCTGGTGCTGGGACATACTGAGAGGCTCTGTCATCTCAAGAGACATCATTTCATTTCCAAGCAATCAAAAAATTTTGCTTAATTAACTGTGACAGAGTATGTGTCTATTTTAGGACAATGGGAAGGCATGTATGCCGTGAATTTTAATGTATGAGGATAACAAGTTGTTATACCTCTCTCAGAACACCTAGATCGATGCCTTAAACACAGAAGGTCCTCAGTGCACATCTGTTCTATGGGTTAATCAATCAATTAATCCCTTTTATAGGAGCATGAGACTTTGCAAAGACAAAAGAAAGGTCCTAGAATCGGTTCTAGAAAGATCAGGACTGAGTGGTGACCTTCTTTCCCCAAGCCAATCTCTCCAAAGGGAACCAACTAAAATTGGTTTTCCTCCTTCTATCCAGAACCTGCTATGTTGTGTGAACTCGGACAGATCACCTCCCCCTTTCTGACCCCAGTTTCCCTTTTTGTTCAATAAGGCAGTTAGACTTTACCATTTTCCAGGGAGTGTTCTGGGAAACCCTAAGTCTGAGAAATACCCAAGAAGAAGTCAATGCTCAGATAATTTTGAGAAATGCTCCCTCCCATCCCCACGTTCTGCAGATTCACAAAGCACAGCAGCATATTAATCTGAGAAGTCCTTCAGTAAACCATCTGTTCAACCTCAACCCAGAGTGTCCCAAACTTATGTCACCAAGGAGCTCTCCTCCCTGTTATCAACCACAGAGTGTGCGCTCACCTGAGGAACCTCAGGCTAGGTAAACTCAGAGATCCTTCCCAGCCTGGAACTCCCAAGCTCTAGCCCAGCTCCCAGTTCCAACGGCCCCATTGCCAGCCCCCTGAAGGGGCAAGGCAGGGAGTGCTCATCCCCAGGGCTTGGCATTTGGCTCCATCTTGACACCTCAAGCCTAGGTAGCCCTCTTTCTAACGACATCTCAGACCCTCAGGCTCTGCCCAGAGAGGTGGGGGGGGAAGGACGAGTCTTTCGCTCTTCCTGTCCCAGGGAAGGGTTGTTGCCCTATCTATTGAGCCCCTCACCCTTGAGAGGACAGGGGTGGTAAAAACAAAGACACAGATTGAAGGAACGATCCTTGGCAGGGAGGAGATGGTGAAACACTGAGAGAGGCATCCAGAGAGAACTGAATGAAGAGCTAAGTGAGGAGGGTTATTTCTCTTTCTGCCGTGATAGCCGTGAGGGACATAAAGCCAGTCAGAGTGGGAGTGGGGCAGGGGACAGAAGTGTGAGGATTCTTGAAGATAGACAACAGAGAGCAGACAGCAGGTGACGGAGGAGGAGGCTGTAGGTGAGAGGCCTGGCATGCAGGTAGGCCCTGAATATACTCACGAGGAGGATGGTAGAGACGATGTGCTCAGTGTCAGAGCCAGGCAGGCACAGCGTCCCCTGAGACTGGAGACCCCATTGAGTGGGGCCTGGTGCCTCTGCGCTCAGAACAAGGCGCTGTGGGCACCAAGCCCACAGGACACTCTTAAAGGGCCAGCGCTCTGAGGTCATCTGTGGTCCTCAGGCCTCTAGCCAATGAGGTAAGGGGATCATTTGCATATCTCATTGGCCTGGGGGGTTGCGGGGAATGAGAAGAGGGGAGAGGACAAGTATGCCTGTTCTCAAGGAAGGAAAGGAGGCATCTTCCCCAACAAAGCTCCTTACTGATGGTCCGTCTCGCAGATGCTCAGTCCCCCGGTACAGAAAGCGGCTTTGGCCTGGCCAGCCACACTCGTGTGAACACCACCCTCAGCCCTCAGCGACTGAGAGCCTGGGACTGGAGGAGAGGCCCAGAGAAGCTCCCAGCGCCCTCACCCTCCAACGCTCGACAGCACCGTGGCAGTGTTTGCGGGAATCCAAGCGGTCCTGAACCCACTCTGACCTAGCCAGTTGGGTCTGTTTCCTGTGCTCGGGAATCCTCACATTTCTGTCCCCTTCCTCACTCCCACTGTGAGGCCCCACGCCCCTCACAGCTATCGTATCAGAAAGACAGGCACCCGTCCCCTGGTGAATGTCCAGGACTTGGCCACCCAATCCTCAGCCTCTCCCACTCTTGCTGACCCAGTCCCGGGACAGGCTGCCCAGCTCAGAAGAAGGAGCAGCACAAGGGAGAGTGGGGATCTCTGCTCCTTCCTTCCGGGCCACCTCGGGACACGGAAATCTAATCACCACCAATCCATCCGAGACACTTCTGTAACTGCCCTCACACACCCTCTGCTTCCCCTCGCCTTTTCCCTGCATGTATCTCTGCCCCTCTCTCTTCCTCTCTCACCATCCTGGTTCCCAGATGGCTGGGGGGTGACCTACATTTTCAGCCTAATCCCTTAACACCTCTTAGAGCTCTCATCCCTGAGTAGAAGTTGGAAGGGGGATACTAGGAATTAGCTAAGGAGGTGTTTAAACCTGTCTGAAGCTGTTTAAAACAGGGTGTGTGCTAGAATAGAACTCCAGGAGTTAACGGCTATTCCTTACCTGGTGAGGATACCCAAACGTGCCCATGGGGTTAACAGGCCCTCTGTCCCAAGTCAGAGAGAGACCTGGGTGTCCATCAGCCCCAAGGATCAACAGTTATAAAATTAACCTGGTCCCAACTGGTGGATTCAGATGAGAACAGTAGTTCTCAAAGTATGGCTCCCCCAACCAGCAGCAGCATCTGGGAACTTGCTAGAAATGCATATTCTCTGGCCTCACCTCAAACCCACCGCATCAGAAACTCTGGGGATGGGATCCCCCAAAATCTGTGTTTTAATAAGCCCTCGGGGACTTTGATGAACACTGAAGTTTGAGAACCACTGGTCTACAGAATATCTACAGTTTACACAGCTTTCTCTCTCTCTCTCTCTCTGTGTGTGGCCTCTCTTACCATGCTCAGTACACACATATAAGAAGACCTAGATCAAATGACATCACCCTCTTCCCACATCTGTCCTGCATTTCGTGGAGCAGAGACCATTGTCATGATTTAAGTAGTAAGGCTTCTCAGTGTAATTGCTTGGATCTAGCTGTTTTTGCAGAAGAACCAAGGCCTGGGAACAAGGCCACAGATGGGAATGGGGATCATGGAGACAGGGAATCGCACACACGTCCACGGGATGTGGCCTTGAGGCACATAGCCAGGAAAGAGTGCCCAGAACTTCCTGAGTTGAAGAAGGAGTGGGAAGTGTTGAATGCAGCCCCTTTCTCGTGCCTGGCCTGGCCAGACACTTGCTCCCAAACAGCTGTCAGGTCTGTGCTGATCTTCTTGTTTACTGGAGGGCTCAAAGGAGAGGTGGGGGGGCTAAGCTGCTAACGGGCTAAAAGAGTCAGACTAAACAAGCTCAGGCAAGCTGAGCCGCTCAGGGCTCAGACCAGGTGCCACTGACTAGGGAAAGGAGTCCGGGCAGTGAGGGCTGGGCCAGAGGAAAGGAGCAAGGGCACAGAGAGGAGAGGCCGTGGCAACCAGTGGGGCCCCGGGAGGTGGTTAATGGGCCCTTTCGGTGGGGGACCCAGAGCCTGGGAGATGCACACTGAGAGTGACTGACTCCAGGACACCTGGGGACAGGGAAACAGGAGTGAAAAAGATGACGCCAGGTGGACTGCAGAAATGACGGAACAGAGGAAGGGAGGCAAGAAGGCTTAGCGGAAGGGGCAGTAGGTGTCAACCTGGGATGGAGGGCAGAACAAGCCGGGGGCTCTCCAAGGATTTGTATTTGAGGAATTGGAGCGATGTAGGCCCATGGAAGAGGTGGGCAAAGGGCCACTGAGTGGCAAACTAAAAGAGAGAGGAAGTCTTCTGGAGAGGACCAAGAAGGGAGTAAGGAGTAACAAGAGGGGGGGCTAGGAGCAAGGGACCAGAAGAGCAATGGCGGTAGAAGGAAGGGACAGAGGAAAGTTAAGACTGGGGACCAAGAGCTAGAAAGAAATACAGAGGAACAGACAGATGGATGGTCAGGCCACAGAGGAGGCTCAGTGGCCAAAGGACAAAAAAGGAGAAAGATATAAACAGAGGGATGTTGGACAATTGGGGGAAGAGGGCCAGGCAGGTGAAGGGCCAGGAGAATTGGGGTACGAGACAAAGAGAGAGGAGAGGAGACACAGTCAGTAAGCCAGAGTGCCGTCACTGCCTCCTCCGTCCTGCACTCCCATTTTTGGAGCCCATTAGACCCTGTAAGCCCTATAAGTTCTGGCTTTTGGCATCTGGATCTTCAGTAATGGATCCAAATCTTCAAACCTCTTCCTGATCTACCTGGTATGTTCATTTGACAAGTGTTTTGGGGTTTTTTTTAAGATTTTATTTATTTATTTGTCAGAGAGAGCAAGAGCACAAGCAGGGGGAAGAGCAAGCAGAGGGAGAAGCAGGCTCCCTGCAGAGCAGGGAGCCGGATGTGGGGCTCGATCCCAGGACCCTGGGATCATGACCTGAGCCGAAGGCAGATGCTTAACTGATTGAGCCACCCAGGCGTCCCTTGACAAGTGTTTATTAAGCACCAGGCACTGTGCTAGGCCTTAGGGACACCCCAGTAAAGACTGACACCAGCCCTGCCTTCATAGAGGATACAGACTGATGAAACAGGGAAACATCAATTTATTGCCCTTAGACCCAGGCAAGAGTGGCCCCTGCCTTGGACCCTGTGGTTTTGGAAGGTTCCATTCTGGCTGTGTCCCACCCCATGGGATGAGGAGTTCAGGCCTCCTCCGCCCACACCCAATCCCCTTCTGGACCACACTCCAGATACCCAGGAATTCTCTGCCCAAAGGGCCCCAAGCCCACTTCTAGGGCCCACATGGACCTCTCCCCCGGGTGGGCCCTTGCAGGACTGGACCACACTATGGTACATACATCCCTAGACCCAAAGACTGGCCAACGGTGACCATCTGCAGTAGGTCTTGGACAGAACTGGGACGTGTAGACAGAGAGGTCCACATGCGTGCACATGAGGCCCCTCACAGTACAAGATGGTGTCAGGAGTGGGAAAAGAAGAGGGCCCAAGGCCAACGGCCCAACACATCCTATCCCCATACCACCACATTCTACTGTAGAATCCTGAGGACTCCAAATAAAGTCCAAATCTGAATTCAAATTTGAACCAAATTCCAGACCATTATGTACATATTTATCAAGGTAGAAGAATAGAACATATTTTATTTAAGAGTTTCTTAGCATAAGTTCTACATTTTAAATGTTTAAACACAAGGGGGCAGCTGGCTGGCTCAGTCAGTTAAGCAACCGACTCTTTCGGCTCAGGTCAAGATCTCGCTTTCGTTTTTGTGGAATCGAGCCCACATCAGGCTCTGTGTGGATTCAGCTTCAGATTCTCTCTCCTCTCCCTCCTGTTCTCTCTCTCTCTCTCAAATAAATAAATAAAATATTTTTTTAAAAAATTTAAACACAAGGTTTGTGAGCCTCTATTTGCACTCCTTTTTAAAGGTTTTTTTTTTTTTTTTTTTTTTAAATTTACTTAAGTAATCTCTACACCTGACATGGGGCTCAAACTCACGACCCCAAGATCAAGAGTTGCACACTCTTCGCTCTTCCAACTGAGCCAGCCAGGTGCCCCTATTTGTACTCTTGCCCCAGGCCCCAGATATGTTAGGGAGGAGCCTACATGAAAAGAAACCATTATAACTGAGCTGAGTCCCATGAAGGAGAAGGGCAGGCACTAGGAGATTTTATTTCATGAAGACGTAATCTAATGGGGGTGCGGCATCCCGGGGACAGCTTGCCTAATGAAGACATATTAAACTGAGGCTGGCCGGGTGAGTAAGAAGTGACCATGTCTGGGGGTGTGGAGAAAGGGGGGATTCCAATCTGCAAGAACAATATATGCAAGGACTCTGGGCAGGAAAGAGACACGTGTACAAAATGAACAAATAAAAAGGCCAACATAGCCAGAGAGTAGAAACCAAGAAAGTGGGAAGAATGGTAGTAGGTGAGGGTGGAGATATCAGCAGAGCCTTATAGTCCAAGTTTAGGATTTGGGCTTTATTCCAAGAGCAGTGAGAAGCTACTAAAGAACTTTTGGCAGGATTGTGACGTGATTAGACTGTGTTTGAAAAGATCACTTTGGATCTAGTGTGGAGGAGGGCAAAATGGAATCAGAGTCAGATTTGGGGACTCATGCAGTATCCAAGTTGAGTTTAGGGGATATCTTAAGCTGGAAACAAACTCTGAGATGGAAACTTGTGTACAGGTAGTTCCCTGGGGTGGGGGTAGGGGAGGACTTTTAAAAGCAGAGAGAGGGGCATCTGGGTGGCTCAGTCGTTAAGCATCTGCCTTCGGCTCCGGTCATGATCCCGGGGTCCTGGGATCGAGCCCCACATCGGGCCCTCTGCTCAGCAGGAAGCCTGCTTCTCCCTCTCCCACTCCCCCTGCTTGTGTTCCCTCTCTCGCTGTGTCTCTCTCTGTCAAATAAATGAATAAAATCTTTTTTAAAAAATAAAATAAAATAAAAATAAAAGCAGAGAGAAAAACAGGACTGGAGAGCAGGAAAAGCAGAAATGTTCTGCAATTGTAACAGAGGCTTCAGCTGACCCCACAGGAGCTCTGGAGCTCGGCTGGACCAAACTGAGGAAAGGGGACCAGGCCTTGTACCCCTGCATCAACCAGTCACTGGATACATGCTGCACCAGGAGAGGGGTATTACCCCCAGGTAGTTCTCAGGGAAGTATTCAGCTGTGAGCCATTAGCAGCCAACACTCCAGGGCTGGGACAATGAGCACCTGGATCCTGAAGAGGGGATCTAGGTGGCACACCACAGCATCCACTACAGGGGTTCTGTAGGATGTCCAAAGGCCAGACCCAGAGGGCCAGGGAAGAAGATGCAGACCAGGGCAAGGCTGGTCACACCCTGCCCCCTGGCGGTGGTATGCCTCCAACGCTATGCCCGCTGGTAGACCAAGCTGGGAGGAGGGCCAGGACCGGTATACAATTGTAGCAAATAAAGGGAATCAACACTACAAGGAAACCCTCAGGGAGCCCCTAAAGTTAAGGAAGGACATAATGGGGGAGAAGGATTCAGGAACGTGAGACTTGTTTATTCTTTTATTCAAACAGCATTTATTAGCTGCCTATTATAGGCCAGATTCTGCCAGAAACTAGGATAAAAATAAGACTAAAATTTGGGTCCTTCTTTCAAGGAGCTAACACTTAAGTAGGGATTACAGAGATACAAAAGTAACTATAGTAAAGTGTGAGAAGTTCAAAAACAGAGGTATGTATACAGTATAAAACCAATACACATGAGATAGATGTTAATTCTTAGAGTCAAACTGACTTCACGTAAGAGGGGATGTTTAATTTAAATCTGAAGGGCAGAAGGGGTTGGCAGAAGTGTTCTGGAAACTGCAGTTGAGTATGTAGGTGGCAAGTAGGAAGGTGGCAGTGATAATGTTGGATAAATAGGAGCCAGATTACAAAGGACATCAGTTGCCACGTTGTAGGAAGGCTCGAAGGGATTTTAAGCCTGAAAGTGATATGATCTCACCTTTTTAAAAATTATAAATCAAGGGGACAGTATAGGATTGGAAGGGGAAAAAAATAACCTGGTAATGAGAGTCAGAAAAGCTTCGATTCAGACTCCATTTCTCCTGCGGAGCAGCTATGTGACGTTGAGCAGATGACAACCTCTCTGGGCCTCAGTGTCCACATCTGTAAAATAGGATGGTTGTGAAACTGCATGAAATGATGCATGTAAAACTGCTGGCACAGAGCCCGGCCTGGTGTCCACACAATAAACATTCTCCCTCTCTCTCTTAACTCATCAAAATGAACTTATGTGCAGAGTTTGGAGGGTAGCTGGCTGGGAGGGAGAGTGGGTGGCATTTGGAGAGGCAGGAGTCCAAGAATATCTTGGAAGATATCACCCGAAGCCAGGTGAGAGGTAAGCCCTGAACTAAGGCAGTGGCCATGGGGATGGACATAGATTTGAGAGCTAATTAGGAAGTACAAAGGTCCTGGTGTCTGATTGGCTATGGAGGAGAACAAAGGAATAGCCTAGACTGATTCAGGTTCCTCTGGGGCAACTGCCTAGATGCTGGTGCCATTCACTGAGATGAGGAACCGTGAGAACAGGTGCAGGATTATGAAAGAAATGATGACCTTTGGCAGATCCATGCTGCCCCTGGTGTGCACACCTTTAGGACTAAAAGGTGGCCAAAGAGGCAGCTGTTTGAAGCGGAGTAGGTGTGGACAGAGCTTGGGTATAGGGACTGGAGGAAAGAATCCCAAATATATACATGTGAGGTTGAGTACAGGATGGGGGCTGGGTGAAGAGATAGAGAGCCAACAGCAAGCCCGAGGCTGGAGGCCAGCTCTCCTTGTCCTGATATGTTCTAGCACAGAACTCTGAGAAACCTGAGAATCAGGATTATTTCTGTTGCAAATGGCAGAAATCCATTGAAAATTAGCTTGAGTGAGAGAAGAAATTTTTTGACTCTTACAACCGAAATCAGGGATCTGTAGCTCTCCATCCCTCCGCTCTGCTTCCTCCAGGCTGGCTTCCATCTAGGGTAGGTTCCTGCTTTGCAGTGCCAAGCTGACACCCAGCAGCTCTAGGTTTATATCCTACCAGGCTCAGCAACCCCAACAGAAAGACAGCCCATTTTAAAAGTTTACAGAAAAAGTCCCCAAGAGGGACCTCATGTCCATCCCTGAACATTCCCAATCACTGTGGCCAAAGCGAGGAACATACAAATTGCCCAAACTGAGAGCATACCCACAGGAGCCCTGTATGATCACATGGACTGGGGAGGTGGTTCCCCAAAGGAACATCAGGGTGCTACTACCAAAAAGGGGATGTCAATGCTGGGCAGGTGCCTACCATAGACATGTTTGAGTTTGAGTTACTATGGCATTTGGGGTGATACTTAGTGGTCTCAAGTTGCATGGAGATGTCTGGATGGAGACATAACTTGAGAAATTATCTGAGGACCATATGTGACGGAGGGGGGGACAGATTAGTTCTCCAGGGGCATGTGGCAAGAACAGCCAGGACAGAGGCCCAAAGGAAAGACTCTGGGGTGGAGAGGAACCACCATTTCATGGTGAAGCAGAAGAGAGCCCTCATGGGGCGCCTGGGTGGCTCAGTCATTAAGTGTCTGCCTTCAGCTCAGGTCATGATCCCAGAGTCCTGGGATCGAGCCTCGCATCGGGCTTCCTGCTCAGCAGGAAGCCTGCTTTCCCCTCTCCCACTCCCACTGCTTGTGTTCCCTCTCTCGCTGTATCTATCTATCTCTGTCAAATGAATAAATAAAATCTTTAAAAAAAAAAAAAATGAAGAAGAAGAAGAGAGCCCTCATTAGGAGGAGAAGAAACAGGGATTTGGGAGTTGGGGACCGAGGGAACCTTAGCCCTGTGACCCTGGAAAACAGAAAAGCCTGAGTCTTAGAGTGGCCAGTCCCCAGAAGGGAAAAGGCAATGTCCAGTTTCTGGACTTCCAGCCTCCGTGGGCCCCCGCCCTGGCCTCGCCCCTCGTTCCTGGTTTGTTTGCCACCCCAGGTCTCCCAGCCCCTATCTCTCGGGAGCAAGAGTCCTCAAAGTTACATCATGTGCAGGGGACGAGGCGGGGCGGGGGGCGGGGCCTCGCGGAGGCGGGGAGCCGAGGGGCCCGGCTGTCCAATGGGAGAGACGGGTTTAGGGACTAGGATGCGGGCGTGGGGCGGTGCCTGGGCGGGCCTGGGGCCTGGAGCCCGGGGACCCGGGGAGCGGGCCGAATGGCAGGGCGGAGAGAGAGTCGTGCCGGCCCTGCTAGGTTCCGCCCCTGCGCCCTCCCGCCCGCCTCCTTTTTAAGCGCCTCCCGCCCAGCCTTCGCTCCCGCTCGCTGCGCTCCCTCCTTCCCCGCCTTCCTTATCTCCCCGGCTCCGCTCGGTTCTCGTGGCCACCCCGCAGCCCCCACCCAGGTGCCATGGCCGCTGTGTACCGCCCCGGCCTGCGGTGAGTGAGCCCCAGCCCGGGGCCGACCCGCACCTTCCGCCGCGCTCGCCCCCTCGGGGCGGACAGGGGCGCTCTCCTGCCCGCCCGCCTCCGTCCGCTTTCCCGGCAGAGGAGGCGGCGGGCGGGGGGCGAGTGTTTCTCGATCCCAGGCCTCTTGGGCCGGGCGTCTCGCGGGAGATCTGGGGCGGCCTCTGCTGCTCTGGGTCTCCGCTTCCGTCCCCTCTTCCCTCTCCCTGCTTTGCTGGTCTCTGACCGCGCCGTCTCGACCTGCCACTCTCAGAACTTCCTCTCCCTCCTCGCTCGCCCCCGCGGAGCCCTGTCTCCTCGTCTCTTCCTTTCCTTTACAGATGTAACCCCTGTGCCCCAGTTGCGATCAGAAGCGATAGGGCCCTGGGGTCAAGGGTGCATGAATCCCTGGGGGATTGAGCTTAGAGCTCCCCAAAGAAGGTAGAAGGTAAACCTCTATTACCCGGCCTCCCGCGACCTGGGCCCGGTGCAGCCCAGGGACCTGGGGCCAGGGGAAGGAGGGAAACAAGGTGGAGGAGGGGGACAAGTTGCCTTCAATTCTGATATGGCTGGCTTTGGCCCCTGTCCAGGACGGGAGCCCCTAAGCCCTGCTCCCTTTTCACAGCTTCCTGTCTGTCCTCTGTAGCCTCCCTTCTTCCCAGCATTTGTCCCAAAGTCTGAGCTGACCCCATATCTCTCCCACAGCTGGTTCCACTTTGCCAGCCCTTGTGGGTGGTCTCCGGAGCAGAGGAGAAGGAGAAGGTCCCACTTAGGGGACTGGAGGGGAGTGGCGGAGCATCACCAGAGACTTCCTGAACCAGGCCCCCAGAGGGGAGAAGCTCTCCCCAAGACTGGGTGCCTTTCAAATGAATGCTCAGGGACAACTCTCCAGGTTCCAGGAGTCCTCTTCCTCTGCCCCTGTGGCCACACTGGGTTTCCATCCTGCTTTCTCTGTTGGAAGCCAGCCCAGGTCCCACTCTAGCCAGGCTCTAGCTCCCACATCCATGGTCTGAGGGCCCTGCCTTCCCCAGGCTTACAGCCTCTGAGTTTGAGCTTTTTGCAGTCTGATTCCCCCCCCCCCCCCCCCCCCCCCGCCCCCGCCCCCGCCCTTCTGCTAACACCCAGAGCTCTCTAGGCATGTGACCTCTAGGGGGAGGGGCAGGAGCACGCAGTCCATTGTGTGGAGCAGTTTCTGGGGGGCGAGGCCCTGGCATAGGAGGAGGGCAACTTCCCTCTCTTGGCCTTTGCTCTCTCTGGGTCACTCCACCCTGGGTCCAGGCCAATCAGAGTAGACCCTTTTTCTCCCTCTCCCAGGAGTGTGAAGGGACAGACAACAGGGACCCTGCCCTCCTGGGAATGGGCACAAATCCCAGCCAGTGACATTCCCCAACAGTCAGCCTTTGGCCCAACTCAAAGACACCTACCCAGTGGCAACATCTTATGCAACCCCTGTTGGCCCAGGTGGGCAGCCCTGGCTCTGATGCCTGGAACCCCAATATCCAGTTACCCACTCTCTGTGCAAGAGCCCTAATCTAGAAACCTGGGACTGTCCCATCTCAAGGCCTGGGTCCTTTGCAGAGGCTTTCACAGTCTTATAGCATACACACCTGAAGAAGAAAGTAAAAACGGCTGCTTTTTTAACCTATAAAAATTATGCTTGAGAAGGGGAAGAACAGGGATGAGAGCTTCAAATACCAGACACATGAAGCTGTCACCTGGGCAACGGGGCACCCCATCATTTCCAGCAGCGACCAGACACAGTGAAACGTGGACACAGGCTTAGCCTGCAATAACCTCAGCATTCCTCCACATATTCTCCCCACAGCCAGGCATGTGCCCGTACGGTCATTGGCCAATACCTGTCCCTCACTGAGACTCGTGAAGGCCGCAAGATACATGTGGCCCGAACCCATCCCACACACCTATTCCGACCTGCCCTTCAAGATGCCTGCGCCCAGACCTGCTCTAGCACGCTCCCCGGCAGCCCTCAAGCTTCTTGTCCCCTTGACTTGCCTGGCTTCCATGAGAACGCTGCGCTCATTCCCTCTGTTTCTTGTCTTGCAGGCTTAGCTGGCCTGGGCTGAGCCCCTGGGGCTGGTCATCATGGCGCAGCATCCAGACCCTGCGAGTACTCAGTGGAGATCTGGGCCAGCTGCCTGCTGGGGTGCGAGACTTTGTGGAACGCAGTGCCCGCCTGTGCCGACCGGAGGGCGTCCATATCTGTGATGGCACCGAGGCTGAGAACACTGCCACGCTGACCCTCCTGGAAAAGCAGGGACTTATCCGAAAGCTCCCCAAGTACAACAACTGGTACGCCCTGGGCCCCATGACCCATGAGATGGGGGCAGCTACTTGGACTGGGCCACTTTGGATTTACCAAGACAAAATCAAATTTAATGAGACCATCCCAATGGAAGGAGTAAGCATGGGACCTTTGGGGGAAACAGAATCAGGAATTAGTGGGATTGGTCTGTATTTTTATGTTAAGGAGAGAAGCTAATATAAGTAAAAACCTTTGCCTTTTTTTTTTTTTTCCTCTCCCAAGTTCAGAGAGTTTTTGCCAAGGGCCTTTAGAAGGCTAGGCCAAGGGAACTACCCCCTTAGATGGGACAGAATCTGGAGGAAGCTACTGAGGTGCAAATGGATGGGAAGAAATCAGGCCCACAGAAGACCTAGAGTTAAAGTTGGACTTGAGAGATTGGGTTGGGGGATGAGGGAGATCGGCTGGCCACATCGTCCTGATAACTCCTTCTCCCCCAGCTGGCTGGCCCGCACAGACCCCAAGGATGTGGCACGAGTAGAGAGCAAGACGGTGATTGTAACTCCTTCTCAACGGGACACAGTGCCCCTCCCCGCTGGTGGGGCCCGAGGGCAACTAGGCAACTGGATGTCCCCAGCTGAGTTCCAACAAGCTGTGGATGAGAGGTTTCCGGGCTGCATGCAGGGTAACCGGGGCAGGGACACAGAACCAGGGACACTGAAGGTATGAACAGGTTAGAACCCTTCATCCAGGTGGCATTTTCCTTCACAGGCCGAACCATGTATGTGCTTCCGTTCAGCATGGGTCCCGTGGGCTCCCCACTATCCCGCATCGGAGTGCAGCTCACTGACTCAGCCTACGTGGTAGCAAGCATGCGTATCATGACCCGGTTGGGGACGCCCGTGCTCCAGGCCCTGGGAGATGGCAACTTTGTCAAGTGTCTGCACTCTGTGGGCCAGCCCCTGACTGGGCAAGGTGAGCACTTGCTGTGCCTAGCGGGGAACACAGACCTGCTCGCACACGGGGGGAACCCCAAATTCCACCCATCCTCATTAGTGAAACACCTAAGTCCCAAAATCTAGGGCAGCAGTCTGGGCTGGGGGTGATGCCGTGTCGGCAGACCAGTTTGCACAAGATTGAGAAAAGTCATCCATATCCCAGAAGAGGGACACAGGAGCTGATGGATAGTATGAGGTGGGGGGCCTGAGCCACTCATTGGCACCGCCACTGCTCCTAAGTGTCTCTCCCGCCAAGCCCGATCCCTCCAGCCCCTAACGCCCCAGTTCCTGATGCCCCTGCCAGCAGTCAGCCCTATGACCCCATTGTCCCCAGGGGAGCCGGTGAGCCAGTGGCCATGCAACCCAGAGAAAACCCTGATTGGCCACGTGCCTGACCAGCGGGAGATCGTCTCCTTCGGCAGCGGCTACGGTGGCAACTCCTTGCTGGGCAAGAAGTGCTTTGCCCTTCGCATCGCCTCTCGGCTGGCCCGGGACGAGGGCTGGCTGGCGGAGCACATGCTGGTGAGGGCCTGGTGAGGATCTGGGCAGCTGCGGGGAGTAGGCCAAGGGCGGGCCCTGGCCGGCAGCCTTAGCCTCACCTCCCCACTGCCAGGGGCCAGGCTGGTGGGCAGGGACTCCGCCCCAGTGACCGAAGCCTTGGCCCCAGGCTGCTGATCATTGAGGGGGCTTTCACTTGCCGCCACAGGGCTGGCGAGGTGTTGGCACCTGTTTCATGAATAAACATTTGTCCTCCCTGTTAACTCCTAGCTGTCCTTTCTGTGCAGACCATAACTGACCTCTGGTGACTCCTCCTTGTTCCCTCTCTCCTCAACACACAGATCCTGGGTATCACCAACCCCGCGGGGAAGAAGCGCTACGTGGCGGCCGCCTTCCCCAGTGCCTGTGGCAAGACTAACCTGGCCATGATGCGGCCAGCACTGCCGGGCTGGAAAGTGGAGTGCGTGGGGGATGACATCGCCTGGATGAAGTTTGACAGTGATGGTGAGAGGCCCTTGCATCATACTCTCAGTTCTGGCTCTTACCAGAGTATAGGAGTCTCCCCTCCGCTGCTCCTGGCGGACCTGCCCCGTACCTCCTGGTAGTCCAGCCACCCCAGAGACAGAAAGTCTTTCCCCATCAGATCTGGGGACCAGCTCAGGGCAAGGAGGAGCAGAGCAGAACCTTCCATGGCTGCACCTC
This sequence comes from Neomonachus schauinslandi, assembly GCF_002201575.2. NCBI lineage: Eukaryota > Metazoa > Chordata > Mammalia > Carnivora > Phocidae > Neomonachus > Neomonachus schauinslandi. The sequence continues at coordinate 70,653,297 of NC_058411.1, read as the reverse complement.
TCACCTCTTCCGGGTTGGCCCTTCTTTTCTGTCACTTCTCCTAACAGGTCGACTCCGGGCCATCAACCCTGAGAATGGCTTCTTCGGGGTGGCCCCTGGTACCTCTGCCACCACCAATCCCAATGCCATGGCCACAATCCAGAGTAACACTCTTTTCACCAATGTGGCTGAGACCAGCGATGGTGGAGTGTACTGGGAGGGCATTGACCAGCCTCTTCCGCCTGGTGTCACCGTGACCTCCTGGCTGGGCAAACCCTGGAAACCCGGTATGTGGTGTGGGGGAGTTGTGACACAGCCCCTCCGGGCTCAGCACCTTGATGACGTAAAAGCCTTCTCCACAACCTGCAGCCATTCTCCAGGACCTCTGGGAGGCCCAGGAAGTTATGAATAGTCCCAGTTTCCAACCCCAAGCAAGATCTTAGGTCAAGTCCCATCTCCACCAAGTACTGGCTTTGGGATCTGACTAAGTTGCTTACCCTCCTGAGCTTCAGTGACCCCATCAGTTAAATAGAGGTGGTTACCAACGTACCTATCTCGTAAGGCTGCTGGAGGGCTAAATAATGCATGCAAAGAGTTTAGCACAGTGCCGAATACATAGCAAATTCTCAATAAAAATAAGCTGGAATTTTTTTAAAAAGGGAAAGGCAAGGACTGTTTTGAAAATTTTTACACAAGGAATTGGGCTCAAAGCACAGTCCATAAAGTTTGACCCATTAGGAAGGAAGAAGCCTGCCCCTCCCCCTGCTACTTGGCTCCCACCATCCCCTGTAAAATAACCATTGTCTAAAGGTCAGTTTTGGGACACCTGGGTGGCTCAGCCTGTTAAGCAGCTGACTCTTGATTTCTGCTCAGATCATGATCTCAGGGTTGTGAGATCAAGCCCCCTGTCGGCTCCGTGCTGGTGCTTGGCGGGGAGTCTGCTTGAGATTCTCTCTCTCTCTCTCTCTCCCTCTGCCCCCACTCTAAAATAATAAATCTTTAAAAAAGACCCTTCCCCGTCCCTCTAACACACACACCCCAATCCACCTTCCGGGGGAAATCAGACCAGCTCTTTAGCCTCTTCTTTTTTTTTTTTTTTTTAAAGATTTTAAAGCCTTCTTCTCCCTCTCCCACTCCCCCTGCTTGTGTTCCCTCTCTCGCTGTGTCTCTCTCTTTAGCCTCTTTCTCAACCCTGTCATTGCCCCTGGCGCCTAGCAGTCCTGCTCCTCCCCCACCCCTGCACTCTGGACCTTCTGCAGTCAGAGAGCCCGGAGACCTAGGGATGGGAGCAAAGAAGGGCATGCTGGGGACGGCATGCTTATGGTCGCTGAAGCCTACATTCACGTTTTCCGGGCTGGCCGAGCATGCTCCCTCCTTATCGAATCACCCCTCACTGTCTCCACCACCGTCATTAAGCCCTCCATGGCCTCCCCACCCAACTGAGAAACCCAAGAAACTTTCCTACTTCCCCACAGGCTCATTCCCCAACCCTTTCATCATCTCTAGCTTCACGGGTATAACTACGGCATGTTGTGCCTAGCTGCAATTCTGGGAATAATACCCCATGCAGGGACCTGAATTGGGGGCTGATGGAAGGGCACGAGGCTCTTACATGCAGGTGGAGGCAGGAGCTGGGGGTGGGGAAGGGGACACGGGGGTGGGAGGGGGGTACTGGCTCTAGAGCTCCCTTGGCCGCCCCCCCTCCAGGTCCGACCAGCAACCTCCAGCAGAGAAGACACCATGTCGCTTCAGGGCCCCCATGGTGATACTTTATACATATGCCACTGATTTGGTCCCATTCCTTCTCCAGGGCACCTGACGGGGCCACATGACCTACGCTCCTCAGGTTATGCCTGCCCAGGTTATGTCTGACTTCCTCCAGCCCTATCACTCCGTCTGGGTCTGAGCAGACCCAGGGAAATCACCAAATCAATTCCTGTTTACATTCCTCAGAAGATCCCATCTTCCCCTATTTGCTGATGGAAAGTCAATTGTCTGAAATACTGATCTGACGGTCTCAGTTTTTGCTTTAGGTTTGAGTGTTTGCTTAAATAATAATGCCATAAATAAAGAAACCACTTCTGGGATAAATTTTCTGTTCTAACCTTATGCCAGTAGCTAAGGCCCTTCTCTTGAGCAGTGGTAATGCCAAGTGGCTATAGCTTGGCATAGACTGTAGGGTCTTGCTAAACCCCAATGCCTTGCCCACTCTTTCTCACATACCTCAGCTGGCAGCACCGTTTAGATAAATAACCTGATCTTTTGGGGGAGATGTCCTGGCTCCCTTCTCCCTGCTCCTTACCACACGAGGTTGCAGGGCGTTGATGACGCAAAGAGAAATTGTGCAAGAGTGTGTGCAAAAGTATGTGTGTGTTGGGGGTGGACAAGTCCTTGGAAGTGATAGTAGTTGTATTGTCCCTGCCAGGAGACAAGGAGCCCTGTGCACATCCCAACTCTCGCTTTTGTGCCCCGGCTCGCCAGTGCCCCATCATGGACCCAGCCTGGGAGGCCCCTGAGGGTGTCCCCATTGATGCCATCATCTTTGGAGGCCGCAGACCCAAAGGTAAGCATCATGTGGGCTCCATGCCTCCTCAGTAAAGGGTCTGGCTCTGTCTCAGGGCCCACCCCCTCTTGTACTTAAAGGCTCAGCCTGGATTGCCACTGTAGCTATCTGTCTCTAGAGCTGTCCCCTGGAGAATGCAAAACTATGGGGAGGCATACGGTTTGAAAATGGGATAGCAGAGATCCTAGGAGAGCGAGACCAGGAGTCAAGATCACCAGAAGGGATGGAGTGAGGGTCCAAAGAAAAAAGCTGCCTGTGACCCTGTTCACCCGTGTTCTAGGAGTACCCCTGGTATATGAGGCCTTCAACTGGCGCCACGGGGTGTTTGTGGGCAGTGCCATGCGCTCTGAGTCCACTGCTGCGGCTGAACACAAAGGTGAGTGCCCTCCCTGTGCCCCTCTCCTGTGTGCCCACATCGCTGCTTCTCTCCCTTCCTGAGCCAGGCCTTCCTCCTGCCTGCCCTCCCCACGTGTCTCTTTTCCCAGTCCCTTCTCTTCACCCTAATCTGAGGAAGATTCCAGAGCCACCAAAGTTTCACCACTCCTTCCAGCCGGTGGCAGGGTGCCCTTCTCTTCTCCAGTAAGGAGGAAGAGGCCTTACCCATCCTGCTCCCCTCCCCAGGGAAGATCATCATGCATGACCCATTTGCCATGCGGCCCTTTTTTGGCTACAACTTCGGGCGCTACCTAGAACACTGGCTGAGCATGGAGGAGCGCAAGGGGGCCCGGCTGCCCCGCATCTTCCATGTCAACTGGTTTCGGCGGGACGAGGCAGGCCGCTTCCTGTGGCCAGGCTTTGGAGAGAATGCTCGGGTGCTAGACTGGATCTGCCGGCGGCTAGAAGGAGAGGACAGTGCCCGAGAGACGCCCATCGGGCTGGTGCCGAAGGAAGGCGCCTTGGATCTCAGCGGCCTGGGAGCCATAGACACCACCCAGCTGTTCTCGCTCCCCAAGGACTTCTGGGAACAGGAGGTTCGTGATATTCGGAGCTACCTGACCGAGCAGGTCAATCAGGATCTACCCAAGGAGGTGTTGGCTGAACTGGAGGCCCTGGAGGGACGTGTGCGCAGAATGTGACCTGAGGCTCCAGGCTAGCAAGAGAGCACAGCAACCCCCATCCCATCCCAGCCCCCATCCAGGGATAGGAGAGCCACCAGGCTTGCAGAAAATATGAGCAATTTGATATAACCAACATCTGGGTGCCATGAGACCAAGCCACAGACCTTCTCCGACACTCGGTCCAATAATAAGAGATGGTCATTTATTTTCCACAACTTTTGTGCTGTTTTCATTCCCACCTGTCTTCACAGGCTTCTCACACCAATTTCACAGTCTTCTTCTTGCAGCCCTCCAGGCAGCCAGCGCCCCAGTGCAGCCTGGCCTGGCACAGCCTGGTGGCAGCCAGGATCTCACTCACAGGCAGCTCTGCCACTGGGCCATAGAAGTAGGAATTTCTGGGAGAAGGTGCATCGACTCTGTGTCCCGAGGTCTTAAAAAGATGGAGGCTTCCGCAAGCTGCTTCCAGGCCTAAAATTCCCGATCTCCCACTTGGAGACACAGAAGCCTCTAGAACCCCATTCCCCAGTGAAGCAGTTCCATTGTCAGTTGTCAGACCTGTTCTTCCCCCTGGCTGACCTGAAATTGGGACTCTCAGAGCATTCGTGGAGGCTTATCCAATAATAAGACCACTAACACTCATAGTGCCTTCTGTGTGCCGGCTGCTGTTCTGAGCAGGTTACAGAAAAACGCTTTGAAGCAAGTGCCATATTACAGGTAAAGAAACAAAGGCACAAAGAGGTCAAGTCATTGCCTAAGCCCACAGAGCTAACAGTAGAGCCAAGGGTAAACAGTAACTGCATAGACATCGGTCTTAGCAGCATAGGCTTGTAGAACTATAACGACTTTAGATGGCCCCTATTCCGTGCTTCTCAAACTTTAAAGTGCATATGAGTCCCCTGGGGATCTTTTTTGTTTTGTTTTGTTTTTTAAAGATTTTATTTATTTATTCATGAGAGAGAGAGAGAGGCAGAGGGAGAAGCAGACTTCCCGCAGAGCAGGGAGCCCGATGCAGGACTCGATCCCAGGACTCCGGGATCATGACCTGAGCCGAAGGCAGACGCTTAACCATCTGAGCCACCCAGGCGCCCATCCCCTGGGGATCTTGATAAAATGTTCGTTGAGCAAGTCCGGAGTGGCTGGAAGATTCTGTTTCTCTTACAAGCTCCTAATTGATGCTGATGCTGCTGGTCCGGGGACCATAGTTTAAGTGGCAAGGCCTTGGCCTAAATCCTCAGAAATCAGCTTTAGAGGGAAACCACAGAGAGTGATGATCCTCCATAAATCAGGGGCATCAGATGAGGGAAAGCTTTGCCTCTGATCCGAATCAGGCTGAGTGAATGTATAAACTGAGCTTGGTAAGATGGAAGTCTGTACCCAGAAAATGAGAATAAACTTCACCAAGATGGAATTACTAGGAATTGCCTGAAAACAAAACACTGGAGGAGGAAACACCAAGTGGTTCATAGAGAACAGCCAATAACCAGCTACAATGTATAGGCAGAAAAGAATCTAAGGTCAGAGTGGATCAAGTGCTAAAACACAGTTAGCAATGGAGTCTACTATACTTAAAAATATATAGCCAAATCCTCAGCTTCATGAACAGCATGTGATAACTGAGAATAGGATCAGAGGCAGCATAGCACTGATGTTAGGCACACAGCGTCAGGCCCGGGGTGCCTCTGAGTGTCTTCATCTGTAAAATGGGGATGTGCCTGCACCTCAGTGTTGTTAGGGGGATTAAAAGGGTCACTCAGGGCGCCTGGGTGGCTCAGTTGGTTAAGCGACTGCCTTCGGCTCAGGTCATGATCCTGGAGTCCCTGGATCGAGTCCCGCATCGGGCTCCCTGCTCGGCAGGGAGTCTGCTTCTCCCTCTGACCCTCCTCCCTCTCATGCTCTCTGTATCTCATTCTCTCTGTCTCAAATAAATAAATAAAATCTTTAAAAAAAAAAAAAAAAGGTCACTCAGAACTATGCCACTGACTGACTATATGTTAGCTGCTCTCACCTTTCCACTCTATATTGATTAGAGGAGGCCCTAGAAGCCTATATCATATATTCCTGACTCTACAGATTAAGAAGAAAATGAACAATGTAAATAAAATTTAGGGCAGAAAAAAATAGGTTTGGAAAGAAGTCCCTCCAGGAAAAAGGCAGGGAACTGGGGTTCCAGGCCCCTCCTGGTATCTAAACGCTCAGTGATGTGAAGGTATGAGCCTTAAAAATGATTTCGATGATTAGAATAAAATTGGGCTGCATGCCCTGCAGCTGTAGACACATGATAAAATATAGTTAACACATTTTAACCTTTTTATTTTATTTTTAAGTTATTTATTTAAGTAATTTCTATACCCAGTATAGAACCAGGGGCTTGAATTGAACCCTGAGATCAAGAGTTACATACTCTTCTGAACCAGCCAGGCGTCCCCAACCGTTTTATTTGAAAATAAAACACAGGTACAGAAAACCATGAAAAACAAAGGTTTAGTTTAATAAACTCTTAACAGAAAGTGAACACCCTTTAAACCATCACCCAGAGAAAGAAACAGAACTTTGCAGACACCCAAAGTTTCCCCACCCCCTCGCTGGGTTCTTCATCTTTATCACAGCCCCTCCTTCCTGGCATAAATGGATACTATGGTGCCTGATAATCATGTCCTTTGATTTTATTTTTGTAGTTTTATCATCCAAATGTGGATCTTTGGCCATTATAGTTCAGCTTTGCCCATTTTTAAGAATTTCATTTGCTTTTGAAGTTTCTTTCAGTCTTCCTTTCTTTTCCCTCAATTTAACCATTGAAGCATCCAGACCTAGATGCTCAATGCCTAGATTCATTAATTTACTAGGGATTTCAAAACAGTCATATCCAAATTCTGTCATAATTGTTGGAATAGTTTTACAAAAAGACATCCCTTCAGGGGTGCCTGGGTGGCTCAGATGGTTAATTAAGCGTCTACCTTCGGCTCAGGTCATGATCTCCAGGTCCTGGGGCTCCCGGCTCAGTGGGGAGTCTGCTTCTCCCTCTGCCTCTCCCCCCTGCTCCTGCTCGCGCGCTTCCTCTCTCAAATGAATAAATAAAATCTTAAAAAAAAAAAAAAAAGACATCCCTTCATCTTCTATTTCATTACCCTCTGATACAGTTCATAGAAAAACAGCAAGATAATGGATTCTTTTCCTATATTTATCATCTTCACTATAATGATTTGGTTTCCTATCATCCTGCAAAAGGGTGAACAATTAGTTACTTACACACCCCATTATGAACTCATGGATTTAAACATACTTACTGTTTATTAAATTATCCTTTTAATGCTCAAATTGTCCCAACTTTGGCCTGACAACTTGGCCTCTGAGTCCTTTTGACATTACCCTGATAGTGTTTCCTGGCTTCTTGCTATCTGATAAGTTGTTCAGGTTCACCTTGTACATTTCCTGCCCCAGACCTGGAATCAGCCATTTCTTCAAACTCTGGTTGCTTTCCATGGGAAATGGTATGTTAAGACCTAAGTGGTAGGAGTGTACATTGCTATAAGATTGGTCCATTGTTTCTAGATCTTTTCAATGGATAGGGATAGTAAATCACCTCAAGAGTTCATACTGATAGCTCCTACTCAAATTCCTGGCTAAAGGGTTTTTAACTTCTTCTGTATCACATCTGTACCTCCCATCTGCCACAAAAAAAAAAAAAATCTGGTTCTCAAGGACACAGGCCATGAGAGTATTAGAAATCCCATAATTACTCAGTTGCTTTACAGTCAACAGATTTGAAGTCCCGGGTAAATTAGCATACTTCCCCCCTTTCCTTCTACACAGTGGGCTACAAGAAGATAATATATAAACACGTGTCATCAGTCACTTCAGAAGACAGAAGTTTCCCTTGTGTAGCCCAGAGATGGATACGTGTCCCAGAAGCTTTGCGCAGTCGCCAGGCTGGAAGGTGGGGTGGGGGAGAGGGAGGACAGGGTTAGCCAGAAAAGGTGCTCTCCTCTCCTCTCTAGCCTAGCCCGCCCTCTAGTGGAGATGCTAATGAGCAGGAAACAGCCAGAGGCGGGTCAGACAGAGTCAACTAGCTGACATTTACTTAGCAATCACTAGGACAGGTCCTAAAATGGGTGCAAAAGGTAGAAAAGCTCTTTGTGGCTTTAAGTGGCTTCCAGTGTAGCTGGGAAAAGCATAAGCTGCCCAAATGAAAAGCACTTTACAAAATGTCACCAAGCAACATGCCAAATTTCAAAATCATGACAGGGAAGGTCAATAGAGTTTCTCAAAATGACTTAATTATAATTATTTTAAAAGAAAAGCTATTTTCTTTCAAGGGAACACATAGTATATCCTAAGATATAAATGCTCATATACATTTAAAAAGTATTATAGGGGTGCCCGGGTGGCTCAGGTCATGCTTTGATCATACTATACCTTTGTCATTAGTTCATGCAAGGCCTTCCCCATTTTATTATTTGTTTAATGACATAATGAACCTGGATTTTTTAGACCTTTTTAAAAAATATTTTATTTATTTATTTGATAGAGAGAGACACAGCGAGAGAGGGAACACAAGCAGGGAGAGTGGGAGAGAGAGAAGCAGGCTTCCTGCCGAGCAGGGAGCCCGATGCAGGGAGCCCGATGCAGGGAGCCCGATGCAGGGAGCCCAATGCAGGGCTCGATCCCAGGGCCCCGGGATCATGACCTGAGCCGAAGGCAGACGCTTAACGACTAAGCCACCCAGCCGCCCCTTTTTAGACCTTTTTAATGGGGAACTGAAACCATATTATTTTTGCATCCATCACAACACGCCACCAGAAGAACTGACCATCTTTTTAAAAAACCTACCGGGGCGCCTGGTGCCTCAATCGTTGGGCGTCTGCCTTCGGCTCGGGTCGTGATCCCAGAGTCCTGGGATCGAGCCCCGCATCAGGCTTCCTGCTCGGCGGGAAGCCTGCTTCTCCCTCTCCCACTCCCCCTGCTTGTGCTCTCTCTCTCTCTGTCTCTCTCTCTCTCTCGCTGTGTCTCTCTCTGTCAAATAAATAAATAAAATCTTAGAAAAAATAAAATAAAAATTAAAAACCGACCAATGAAACCTGCACAATTTCCCATGGCATAAAAATAGAAGACTGCATCATTCTAATGATATGTCTGTGTCTACCATATGGACCTTAATTTATATAACCAATATCCTCCAGTACTGTAGTATATTGGGCCTATTTGTTTCCAGTGTTTTACTATTATCACTAATTGCTATGCTGAACATAAATCTTAAGGCTAGATTTAGTATATAGGTCCCAGCTAGATTTCTGAAGTGGTGCCACTGGGTCATAAGGGAGTCCACTGATAGAGACAAAGTTTCCCCCAGATAAGAAATTCTCCTGGGAAAATGCAAAGGTGGAAACAGCACAGACTTTATGAGCATATTTGCTTGGCAGAAGTAACATAAAATGAGGCTGATCAAAAAAAAAAAAAAATAGACAACCAGGTTTGGAAGTTTGTATTTGAAACAATAACAATACTGAAAATCACTTGGAGGTTAAGAACTAAATGCTAATGGAGAAAAATATTTCCAGCAGATCAACTAGGAGAGGCAAGAAGTAATGAAAATTTGATTTTGGGTGGTGACGGTGAAAACAACTTCAACTAATTAAAGAATCTATAAGACTCGAGGAACTGTATTTAAAGGGCAAACAGGAGGGAAAGATTTTGTTTGTTTGTTTTAATGATTTCAGATCTTCCAGGCTGGATAACCCAGAAACCACAGAATCCTAAGGTCTCAATAAATGTCACAGGGAAACTGACAGTAAGTTACCTGACCATGAGAGGTGGGTGACCGGCAGAACCGACTACATAATTAGTAGAGCCCAGAGCAAGACGAAAATGCGGGGTGCTGGTTCAAATATTAAGAATTTCATACGGCGGGATAGCAGGACATTAAACCAAACATGGGGCCCTTCTAAGCGCAGAGCCCTGCACAGATCGTACGCCCATATGAGGCCAGCTCTAGTGACCAGAGACGGTAAGCTCGGCTCTAGATGTCTGACCACACCCTCGCCCTCCCAGGGAGGGTGAGCGGCAGGAGAGCCCAGGGGAACTAAGCGCCCTCGCACGCATCCCTGATCTTAGATTGCCCCTGGAAGAGCTCGCAACACTTCTAAGAGTGTGGACTGGAGGCGCTGAGGTGCGCCTTTGCACCAGGGCTTTTGCACTCGGCGCGGCGAAGTCACTCGACCTCCAGCCTAGGAGAGGATCCCGAGACGTGGCAAGACCTGGCCTTGGACTTAGCGGGTTACTCATAAACCCGGAGGAGGTACGAGGCGGCACTCGTGCACTCCCCGGACAAGTGGCCCGAAGCTGAGAAGCCCGCCAAAGACCGAGGGTCTAGGGAAGGTCTGCAAATCCCGGAGAGCGGAGGGGCGTTAAGGACAACTGACGGAACCGGAAAGGCCCCTAAAGACCATGCGTGTATTAGGGAGCGTCTGCAAAGACCGCAGAGGGAATCCAGGGGTCATCTAAAAAGTTGCCAAAGCAGCTAAGGAGTGGTCTAGAAAGGGCAGTCCCCACAAAACAAGGCTTCCGGAAGCTAAACCCGGAAGGGAGGGTGTGGAGGACTGGATCCCCATCTGTGACGTGAACACATCCCAAAGGCGCCGGTCATCCCTTAGGGCAGGACCGACAGAAGCTGCAGCCAGCAAAATAAAGGAAGGCTGAAACCGGAGGGCGGGTGGGGGGGAGGAGAAAGAGAGGCCCTTAGAGATCGTCTGGAAATTGCGAAGCCAAAAGAACTTGAGGGGCCGACAGGAAATTGCATCCTTCGCTAAGACACCTCCAGGTAGCGAACCACCAATTTCTTTTGTAAGCCCCGCCCCTCACCCATTAAGCGTAGTTCTCTTGTCTCTGATTCAGGAAACAGCCGGTTCCCCACTTACTCCTCCCAACTGGGAGCAAACGCCCCTCCTCGGTCGCGCGCTTTCTCCTCCCCTCCCATCCCTCACGCACTTTCTCCCGCCCACCTGTCTATCACTGTGCTCAGCTGTCCAGTTAGCTGGCCAAGGGGGCGGGGCCGTCAGAGGCAACGCGTGACGTTCGCAGTCCTCGGGCCGGGAAGCCAGGACATGCATGACGAAGGAGGCGCGTGACGGAGGAGCGGTTGGCCAGCGCCGCGGTGTAAACAAGGCCTCGCGCCGCTGCGGGTCCTGCGACCGCTCCTGGCTGGTGGGTGGTCTCACGCGGGGCAGTAACCGCCGGCTTCAGTGGGAGGGGCTTCTCGGCTTCCCCCCTGCCTCCCCCACTTGGCGTACACACCCCCGGCACACCACGTGGGCGTGAGGCGAGAAAGGGGGGGGTGTTAGGCCGAATTCTAACTTCATTGGTTGTCGCTGCTGCTGGCTTTCGCAAAGGAGCGCTCTGATTGGTCGGTAAGGGGGGGCGTCGGGGGTCTCAGAGCCCTAAGGCTTCTGATTGGCTAGATAAGATAAGCTAATGAGGCGCTTTCTTCCGCGAGGGGTTTTGATTGGTCGGCCAGAGAGGTTACCTGGGAATTCACCCACCCACCCCTCCAGGGACTTTGATAGGTGAGTTTGAGGTAGAAAACTGAGAAATTCCTCTTCAAAGGATTCTCATTGGTGAACTAGGGTAGCGCCCTAAGCTTCACTCTCTGATTTTTTTTGCTTCACAGGATTGGGGAAGGTTTGTGTTCCTGAAGCCTTGGGAATTGTCACAGGCTACAGAGAAGGGATTTCAGTCTCTAGGAAGGGTCGCACTCCCAAGAGATAGCTACCGCTCTATCTGGGGAGACCCTGGTGTTTCTAGAGCAGGCTTTGCTTTCACCAAACCCAAGGAGGTGACAGGAGGAGTCCCTGCACAGGACCTAATGATGCTGTGACCAGAAGATGGGATCACGGAACAGCAGCAGTGCAGGAACTGGGTCCGGAGACCCCTCCGAGGGCTTGCCCCGAAGAGGGGCTAGCCTGCGTCGGAGCGAGGAAGAAGAAGAGGAGGATGAAGATGTGGATCTGGCCCAGGTACTGGCCTATCTCCTCCGCAGGTAACTTACCCTCCGATGTGTCCCCACCAGGGACCACCACAGTCCCTTGATCCCAACTCCAGGCAGGGAGGTTACAGAGGATAGGGAATGGGATTAGCCCAGACCAGCTGTTCTGTTTGAGCTTCCCTTCTGGACACTCATGGCACTCAGCTCAATACCCAATAAGAGTAGTTCTTAATTAGGGAGGGTCATGAAGACAATTCGCTTTTGTGTTTGAATGGACTGTTCAGGGGGGCCTCTCTAGCTAAGACTACACAAGTGTAATCTATTTCCCAAGTAAGTAAAAAAATGAAAACGTTACTGTGATGGAAAAGGCGTGATGGGGGGGTAAGGAGAAGAGCTGGGGAGATGGGTGTTGAACTGTGGAGAAGTTACTGACATGTGATACGAAGCCATGTGGATTTACTTGAAAAACAAGTTAAATTAACCTAACTCTAACCCTGTTCTTGAGGAAAGAATGCTTTGAGGAAAGTGACCACCACCCATAATTGACTGGAAAGGTGTGCCATTTGACTCTGTTTTCTTAGCTGTGGCTTCTTGGGCAGAAGACAAGGCTGGGGATCCCTTTAGAATACTGTGTTCTATGCTGGACTCCTCAGGCAGAGGCTCAGAAGGAAATGCTCTCCGAATATTTAGTTCTCTAGGAAGTCAACTGAGTAGGTCTGTCAACCTCCATGGAATGTTGGTGTTCTCTACATCTGCTATAAGCATGAAAATTCATTTCCTACCATGTCTTATAGGAGACTGAAAATAATAGCCAAGGTCTAGTCAGCCTGAAACTTCAAAATGGGGACAGTATGAGGGTTTGAGGAGCAGGTAGTCTAAGAGCTGAATAGCCATTGACTCTGAATTTGGTTGGCTTGGGGAAGGGATCCTCCCTTTTATCATAGGCATCTCTCTACAGAGGCCAAGTGAGGTTGGTGCAGGGCGGAGGTGCAGCAAATTTACAACTCATCCAGGCCCTCTCGGACTCGGAGGAAGAGCATGACAGTGCCTGGGATGGTCGTCTGGGGGACCGATACAACCCACCCGGTAAGAGAAAAGGCAGACTGAGACCCTAACATTGGAAGACTTTCATTAAAAACCCTTTTTCTGTTTTTTGCAAGAACAGTAGGTGAAGTTGAAAGAAGGTGAGATAATTCAGGGAACGAGGGAGTCTCTGCAGCCCCAGTCTATTCAGCTGCATAGCTGGTGGGAGCATAGTTCTGGGGCTGGAAGACCTAGGGTGGAACTTCTCCTTGGTACTCACAGTGGATGCAACCCCTGACACCCGGGAGCTGGAATGCAATGAGATCAAGACCCAAGTGGAATTGGCCACAGGGCGGCTGGGGCTCAGGCGGGCAGCCCAGGAGCAGAGCTTTCCTCAGATGCTGCACCAGGTAAGACTCTCCACCTCCAACCAGCCTGGCAGCAGGCCTCTCAAGGTAGCCAGAAGCTCTCCATGCCCCAGAGGAGAGGAAAGTAAACCTTCCAAGGAAGCCTCAAGTGCTGGAGCTGGAGAGTGCTTAGCCAGCCTGCATCGGCATTTGGTGGGACTTACGAGTGTGTGCGGTGTCCGTTTCTGTAGCAAGAGCAATATCTTTGGAGGAGGGGGCTTGGTGCGGCTGAAGTGGCCCTCTGTTTCTGCTAGCAATATTCCCCAATCCCTTCCTTTAGAGAGAACGGGGCCTCTGCCACCGGGGAAGCTTCTCCCTTGGAGAACGGTCTCGAATGATGTCTCAGTGAGTATGGGGCTTGGTGGAGAGACTCTAAGGGCCAGATAGGTCTTATCCCTTAAATGTTGAAGGGACAGGTGTTAAGAGGATCCTCAGGGATATTAAAGTTAGGTCGAATGGGGTCGAAGCTTGAGAGGAAACAAACTGGAAAAGTGTAGAAATTGAGAGAACGATTGAATGAATGAAAGAGAAGGGATCGTACCCAAGCCAAAAGGGAAGTCCACCCTTGTACTCACACCCAGCTCTGTTAGGATTCTGCTAACCGGGACGTTCCTCGTCCTCTGCTCCCTTTACCTTCACTTTCCCTCTGCTTTCCCAGCTTCTTGCCCAATGATCTGGGCTTCACTGATACCTACTCTCAGAAGGCTTTCTGCGGCATCTACAGCAAAGATGGTCAGATCTTCATGTCTGCTTGTCAAGGTACCAGACCCTGGTCCTACAAAGTGCCCCAGAACAAGGAACATACGCCCTGACGGAGACTAGCAAGCCTCAGACCCAGGGAACTCAGACCCTGGGTTAGGGATGCTTAGCCAGAACACGTTTCCCATGATCAAGGGAAGATTCCACAGACGTACAGAGGAAGGAGGTCAGGTCTAGAGAGGATACAAGGAGGGGGTTCCCTAATTCTGCCTGATCCCCACTTACCCAGACCAGACGATCCGACTGTATGACTGCCGGTACGGCCGCTTTCATAAATTCAAGAGCATCAAGGCCCGGGACGTGGGCTGGAGCGTCCTGGATGTGGCCTTCACCCCTGATGGCAACCACTTCCTATACTCCAGCTGGTCTGATTACAGTGAGTATGCCCAAGAATTCCACTGGCTCTCCAGCCCAGGACCCGAAGCCTCCAAATGCCCATGTTCTCTGTGCCAGGACTCCACGCCTTCTCCTGGGAATATCACTCCCAGGGTCTGACACCCTTACCCTTTGTTCGGTTTCCTGCCTAGCTTCACTTCCACCCTCCTTCCCCCAGCCCTGAAAGATACCTTGTTTCTCTTGCCTTTCTTAGTTCATATCTGCAACATCTACGGGGAGGGAGACACTCACACTGCCCTGGATCTAAGGTACTGGCTTCCCTCTGGGCAGACTCATCAGAAACTTCTCAAGGAAGGCTCTCCAGGAGCAAACCTCGTGAACTGGAACTCCTGCTTAGAGGGAAAAGTACACTGGTTGCAAGTGTCTCTGTGTGGATTCCTGGGAGGGAAGGCACCCATCCTTGTCAGCCAGAGGACCAGGGTAAAATAGATGGTTGCAGGATTATTTCGGGGTTCTCATGGAGGTGACTCACATTCTGGGACGTGTTGGCAGGACTTCTTTTTCCCCTCAGAAGTACACCTTACAATCCTCATCCGATTCTGTGTAGATTAACAGAGGCTGAGGGAGGTCCACTTAATCCAGCTCCTTCTTTGCTCTTTTCAGGCCAGACGAGCGTCGCTTTGCAGTCTTTTCCATTGCTGTCTCCTCAGATGGACGGGAAGTGCTAGGAGGGTGAGTACAGTAGGGGATGTAGCCCTCAATCAGTGAGCTAGGAGTCCTCCCGGAGACCAGCTCTGATCTCACAGACTGTACTGGACACTGCTATCCAGGCAGCTATGGAGAATAGCCAGCCCTTTTCCAAGGTCAGCGTTTACGAACTGCTTCACCTCTTGCTCACTGTTTCCCCAGCATGAGATGGAGGGTCTCAAACCTCCTTGCAAACATAGCTAACTTTTTTCCCACCTCCTGTGGAAAAAGAGACCAGGCCTTGCCCCTCAGCGGGACTTTGCAACAGGGACTCTCCAGAGCATACGTAGCATTGGTCCTCTCAGTTCTGGCTCCAGGACCCTCTTTATGCCTTCGCTTTCAGGGCCAATGATGGCTGTCTCTATGTCTTTGATCGAGAACAGAACCGGCGCACCCTTCAGGTATTTGCTCCTGAGACTCAGAGCCTCTGCCTCCTGGTCCGTGGCCTATTAGAAGACTGAGAGAGAGAGAGGTCCTAGGTATTCTGGCTTCCTGCTTCCCTAGATTGAGTCCCATGAGGATGATGTGAACGCAGTGGCCTTTGCTGACATAAGCTCCCAGATCCTGTTCTCTGGGGGTGATGATGCCATCTGCAAAGTGTGGGATCGACGCACCATGCGGGAGGACGACCCCAAGCCTGTGGGTGCACTGGCTGGACACCAGGATGGCATTACCTTCATTGACAGCAAGGTGGGCAGGGAAGCAGACCTGCACGGCCAGGTTACAGGTGTCCAGGAGCAGTCAAGGGGGCTGAGCGTGGGAACTCCCCAAGCTCCTTATTAGTTCAGGTTTGCAAGAGCTGGAGTTTAGGGAAGGGGTTTAAGCCAAGAAACATGAGATCCTTCTGTATTCATCAGTCCTCACGGATCAGGGCAGGGCTTTCTGTAGAAGGAAAGACAATTAATCCAGGATAGAATTGGAGGCCCAGCCAGTGCCCTGGGCAAAGAAGGGGAAACCTAGCCAGGGGGTGGGTTCTATGGTAGAAAAACCTGTGACGAGCTCGCCTGGATGAAGAAAGAGGCAAGGTAAGTCAGAGGACTGGCATTCTTACCTCTCATCTGGAGAAGCAGACCTAGAGGGACAGACACCAGTGTTCACAAGCTCTGACACCTTGTTATCCATCTGGGGATTCACAGGGTGATGCCCGCTATCTCATCTCCAACTCCAAAGACCAGACCATCAAGCTCTGGGACATCCGACGCTTTTCTAGTCGGGAAGGCATGGAGGCCTCACGGCAGGCTGCCACACAGCAAAACTGGGACTACCGCTGGCAGCAGGTGCCCAAAAAAGGTGAGCAGAGAAGGGAGAACCCGAGATCTGGAGAGTAAAGAGTCAGGGGTGGCAGTTCAGATATCTGACCCCTGGTAAGGCCTGGCATGGGCACAGTGGATGTGACTGTAGCCTGGGGCCCTCCCCCCCACGCCCCCTCGCCAGCTGTTAACTCTATGTTTGTCAAACGGTGGGGAGAGTTGGGGGTTCCCAGGGCTGGGGGCTAGGGATCACTCAGAACCAACTAAGACAAAAGCATTTCAGTATCTTCACAACCAGCAGAGCCGCGTTGGTGAATATTAGGTGGAGAAAGAGCCACCCATTGGGGATTGAAAAGGTGGCCATCGGTGAGCATCGATCTTTGCTCAGGACTAATGGTACAGGAGAATCCAGGCTCCCTAACCTAGGGCTCTATGTGCATCCCTCCCAGCCTGGCGGAAACTGAAGCTCCCAGGGGACAGCTCCTTGATGACCTACCGGGGCCACGGGGTGCTGCACACCCTCATCCGCTGCCGATTCTCGCCCACCCATAGCACCGGCCAGCGGTTCATCTACAGCGGCTGCTCTACCGGCAAAGTGGTCGGTAAGGATCGTATCAGAACAGGGGCCTGGGAGAGGCACCAGCGTGTCTCTGGCATTTTACCTGTAACCACCAGTAAGCGCCGTAAAAATCCCAGTGGTGACTATGAGTGAAATTTAATTTAGCGTGGAGCAGGTTAGGCTTCAGCAGAGAAGGAAAACCTTGTATTCATCAGCATTGTAAATTAAGAAAGGGAAGATAGAATTCTAGTCAGTAAATATAATAGATTGCCAGAAATACACTCAGCTCTGTTTTGTAGCCAGTCAAGGAAAGAAAGAGATGACAGATGAAAGGTAGGGGGGGGATGGGGACAAAAAGACCGCAGCTCGGAGTAAGGGACATGCGGCCGCTAAAGCAGGAAGCGTGTACAGAAAGACACAGAAACACACCTCCAGCCATAAGGAGCCTAAGCCACTGCCATAGCTAGGGAGGCACCGCAGGGAGCCCTGCTCAGAAAGAGAGAAAGATGCACCCCCGTCCAGATGAGGAAGAGCAGGTTCGGACCTCTAAGCAGACAGCCCATTGTTCACTTTTGCGGGGCCTTCCATGTCTTGTGGGTTTCTTAGAAAATTGCTGTAAAGAGCTTTAAAACCACATTGTGCTTTCTTAACTGTAGACCCTGTGACATTTAGCTAAGGGCCAGGGAGAGATACCCAAGCTCTGCTAGGCCGCACACTGAACCCGAGGTAGGGGAAAAGGGAACTGCAGCATCCTCTGGTGTGGTTGCTCCCCTGTGAAAGCGGGGAAGTTGCCTGAGAGGCAATAAGCAGTGCAGCTCAGGAACCGTGAGGGGTGCTTAGAAGGTGCCCTGGCTGCCCCTTTTCCACTCTGGCCGTCCCTGGACAGTGTACGACCTCCTCAGCGGCCACATCGTGAAGAAGCTGACCAACCACAAGGCCTGTGTGCGTGACGTCAGCTGGCATCCCTTTGAGGAAAAGATCGTCAGCAGTTCGGTGAGGCTGCGAGGGGCGGGGGGGGGGGGACCAGCGCGTGTCCGGGACTTTGACCCAGGCGGGGCCGCACCCCTGACTGCTTGCCCCCTTCTGCCCCGCAGTGGGACGGCAACCTGCGTCTCTGGCAGTACCGCCAGGCTGAGTACTTCCAGGACGACCTGCCAGAGTCTGAGGAACCTCCCCGCGCCCCTGCCCCAGTGCCCCACCCCTCTACAGCCTTTTCCTCGCCCCAGTAGATCTGATCTCCAGTCCCGTCCACGGGTGAGCCTCTGACAAGCTCTCTGCCTCTTCCTGCCTTTCTCCCTTTTGGGAGATCTTTGGGGAGTCACTGGCATTGGACAGGGAGACCCACAAGCCCAGGCTTTCGGGCCCTCGCTGAGCCCTGGAAGATCCTCCCCAAGGGGCAGAGTGGTCTCCTCATGCGCTCACACCCAATTGGCTTGGTTCTCTATCTCTGGCCAGAGCCCAAAGGACTGCTGTTATCTGAGGTGTGGCCCTTTGTCAGCAGGAGAACTGTCCTGAGTGTTTTTAATCATGTGTGGATGTAAATGTTAGCTCCTAGAGTAGATGTCAGGTCTGAACTGAGCTGTCAGCTGGGCCCATTGCCCTGGCCTGTGTGTTGAGGACTAGACTGGCCAGTTAGGCCAGGCGTCCCGGCCATTATTCCAGAGGTCCTGAAGGCTAGAGCTCTAGCCTTTTTGGAGAAGGTGGGATGAGTAAGGCATGTCCTCAGCACCCTCCTGGGGTGGGAATTATGTTTTCTCCCTCTCTGTCTGGGTCTTTGGGGTGGGACAGGCTGTGGTGTGAGAGGCTCCATGTGGCCCCACACAGGGCAGGCCCTCCCTCCCAGACTGTTCCTTCATGCTGGAGGCCAGCAGCTGCAAGGAGAGATGTTGAAGTAGGACTCCTTCGTCCTCTCACTGGCTTTGGCTCCCTCAATAAATTCTCTGTGGGAACCTGGCTCAGTGTCTGTCTCTGTCTCTTTTTCCTATCTGAGGTCTTTTATCCTCTCCCTTCAAGAAAATAGTCTTGACAAAGCCTTCAGATATGCTTCTCTATGGGGAAAAATCCCCCTTTGATGCCCCCAAGATGAAGAGAAATACCAAAATCATTTGTTAACTGAGCTCTGCAACAGACAACTCCCTCACTGAACTTAGAAACTTGTAGCAAGTAGAAATCAAGGTAGCAGGGAGTAAGCACAGTTTAGATTAGAGCCTGGAACACCCACATCAGCTTTGTTCTGGGGATGGCCTTGGCGTTGGTCCGGTCTATGAGAAGAAGCAGCCCAGAACCGGAGAGAACCTGGTGGGCACTGACTCGGGGCCCCATCTGGGTGCTTCACACCCAGGACCTCATCCACCCTCCCAGCCACACTTCGTACAGGTGAGGAAATGGCAGCGTGCACAGATCAGGTGACATGCCCCAGAGCAAAGCCGTGGTGTGGTCAGTAGGGGAGTTGGTCAGGCTTCACATCCAGCTCTGATCGCTCCGTCCCCATGACATTTCATTATCCCTAATGCAATTTTCGAACCAGGATGCACACCTCCTGGGGTTCTCAAAAACACAGCCAGGGGTAAAAGGGATACCTCTTTCACAGCAAAACAGGTAGTTTTAAAAGAATAGATTGTCCAGCTGCCCAGCCTACATGTGTTCTCTTTGCTCTGGTCTGCCTCATGTGAAACTAGCATGCCAGTCTCCCTGCCCACCGGCCCCCCTTGTTCCCCTTCTGCCACTTCAACCCAGACATGCCACCCATCTCATCCAGAACCTGTATTACCTCCAGGGCGCCAGAATTAGAAGCAAATTAAAATTATTAACATCCTTGGGGCGCCTGGGTGGCTCAGTTGGTTAAGCGACTGCCTTCGGCTCAGGTCATGATCCTGGAGTCCCGGGATCGAGTCCCGCATCGGGCTCCCTGCTCGGCAGGGAGTCTGCTTCTCCCTCTGACCCTCCTCCCTCTCATGCTCTCTGTCTCTCATTCTCTCTGTCTCCAATAAATAAATAAAAAAAAATCTAAAAAAATAAAAATAAATAAATAAATAAAAATTATTAACATCCTCAAAGCCTCTTTTATATTTTTTTAAAGATTTTTATTTATTTCTTTGTCAGCGGGAGAGAGAGAGAGCGCGCACAAGCAGAGGGAGTGGCAGACAGAGGGAGAAGCAGACTCCCCGCTGAGCAAGGAGCCTGATGCGGGACTCCATTCCAGGACCCTGAGACCATGACCTGAGCTGAAGGCAGACCCCTAACTGACTGAGTCACCCAGGCGCCCCTCAAAGCCTCCTTTAATCAAGGCCCCAAGTACCATCCATTTTTCTAATTAAGAGTTGCATTTCCAATACAATTTGAGTTTATTATTATCACAATGTGTGAAATCTTTGCTATACTAGTTATATATTTTGTACTACTAACAATTATTATGAGAAATCTATCCAGAAAAAAAATGTTTAAACTTCTAGGGCCTTATGATCACAGGAAATACTTAAAAATTAAGTTTCAGGGTTGCCTGGGTGGCTCAGTCAATTAAGCAGCCAACTCTTGGTTTTGGCTCAGGTCATGATCTCCCAGGAGTCTTCTTGGGATACTCTCCCTCTCCCTCTACCCCTCCCCCTGCTTGTGTGCTTGCCCTCTCTCTCTAAGATAAATGGGTAAATCGTTAAAAAAAAAAAATTAAGTTTCGGGGCGCCTAGGTGGCTCAGTTGTTAAGCGTCTGCCTTCTGCTCAGGTCATGATCCCAGGGTCCTGGGATGGAGCCTCACATTGGGCTCCCTGCTCTGCGGGGGGCCTGCTTCTCCCTCTCCCACACCCCCTGCTTGTGTTCCCTCTCTCGCTGTCTCTCTCTCTGTCAAAAAATAAATTTAAAAATCCTAAAAAAAAAAAATTAGGGTCGCCTGGGTGGCTCAGTTGTTAAGCGTCTGCTTAGGTCATGATCCCAGTATCCTGGGATCAAGCCCTGCATCAGGCTCCCTGCTCCAGAGGAAGCCTGCTTCTCCCTCTCCCACTCCCCCTGCTTGTGTTCCCTCTCTTGCTCTGTCTCTCTGTCAAATAAATAAAATCTTTAAAATAAAAAAATAAATAAATAAAAATTAAGTTTCAAATTATATACATTTTTTTGGCAGGCAAGTGTGATCAAGAAAATGTTCAGGTGTAAAAACATTAGGATAACTTGTGTGGGGGAAGTCTAATGGAAATATAATTTCTGACTATTAAGATCTTGTCACATGTTTTTTAAGTGGAAAATGGTAAGATACATAATCACTGTAGTGTTTAGATTCCATTGGGTATATTTAAAAGAAAGAGAGAGAGAATGCATTGGAAATTATGTCCTGCGCAACTATTTAAAATTACAATGAAAAATTTTTTGTAGGGCTCCTGGATGGCTAAGTCAGTTGAGTGTCTGCCTTTGGCTCAGGTCATGATCCTGGGGTCCTGGGATCCAGCCTGCTCAGCAGGGAATCTGCTGCTCCCTCTCCTTCTGCCCCTCCCTGCTACTCATGCTCTCTCTTTCTCTCAAATAAAGGAATCAAATCTTTAAAAAAATTTTTTTGTCAAAGATGTGTGAGGGGTTCTATAGGTCTTCCTGTTAGGGTCCATGAGCAGGAACTATGTTGAAGTATGGGCTTTAGGATCTGGAAGGCATCTGATTGAAGAATCCATCTTGATCGGTTTATGGATGTGGGCACTGAGGACCAAGGAGGATTAGTTGATTTTCCCAAAGTCACACAGTTCAGCACCCAGGTGTACTTGCTTGCTCATTCCTTTCACTACTTCGTGGGCCTCCACTGTACTCTGAAATCCCACCACCAGTTCTGACGAATGAGGAAGGGTGACAAAAAAGGATCTCAGAACAGTTACTGAATAACAGGGACATCCCTTGGGTAGGTTGCTCTCTGCCTTGTGGCTCCAGCCCCAGGGGTCAGGCTGGGAGGCCAATGTGAGACTTAGGACCCAGGGTAACCGGTTGGAGGATACAACCTAAGGTTTTGATGGGCTTCAAGGTGGGGATTTTCCTTGTAGGGTCACCCCTACCCCCACCCCCATCACATGAGCCTAATCTTTGGAGTCCTGAAAATCCAGCCTGGGCCACCACCATCTCTCATACAATACACCTTTCACAGGACACTTGAATTTCTTTTTTTTTAAGATTTTATTTATTTGACAGAGCAAGTGTATGCATAGGAAGGGGGAGTGGCAGAGGCAGAGGGAGAAGCAGACTCCCCACTGAGCAGGGAGCCCGACGTGGGACTCGATCCCAGGACCCTGGGATCATGACCTGAGCAGACACTTAACCAACTGAGCCACCCAGGCACCCCAGGACACTTGAGTTTCATCTGTTGGCCTTCGTGATAACCGTACCAAAGAATGGTCCCATCTTAGATCTGATGTCTTGTGCATTATGTAACCACCATGGTTTACATAGGGCCAGAGAGCCACTCAGAGTCCCTCACACCAGACAGGGGCTGGGGCTGGGTCAAGCCCTAGGATCATGGTGCACCTAAGTGGATACCCCTGCTGGTGTGCTCCCCCCAGCGTAACTTGGACATGGTGCATGCACAGCCATCTTGTGCATCCTGCAGTGTGGGATCTTGTGCTCAGAATTTAGGAGAGGGGTTGGATCACACTGATGATGAGGCAGACACAGATTTTTTTTTAAATGGTTTCCAAGGTTTGGTTAGTTTGAATCTCTATGACCCCTGATTTCCCTGCGGAGCAAACATGGTAAGGTTGGGGTGGGGCGGGGGTGACTGGTTGACCCAATAGATGGGCAGGCCCAGGCAGGCTGTGGACAAAACACTGAACCGCAGGCCTGGCCCTCCAACATGAACTCAAACATGGTTGGAGCTGGGGACACAGAGCTAAAAGGAAAGGACACAGGCCACTGTCAGGACACACAACCAAAGCTAGGACCCTGCTGACGTGGCAGCCCTCCGCCCTGGCCCCTTACTGCCCCCCACCCCTCTCCCCCGCCTGCCAGCTGCCACCAGGGCTCTGCCCTGTGTCTGCCACACCTGTCACTGCCCGTCCTTGTCCAGGGGGGGGCCCCATCAGCCCCTCCTCAGCTACCCAGCACAGCAAGCGGGTAGTGGGGAGGGGAGGGAACATGGAGCGGGGGCCGGTGGTGGGGGCAGGGCTGGGGGCCGGGGCCCAAATCCGGGCGCTGCTAGGCTGCCTGGTCAGGGTGCTGCTCTGGGTGGCCTCTGCCTTGCTGTACTTTGGAAGTGAACAGGCCGCCCGCCTCCTGGGCAGCCCCTGCTTACGGCGCCTCTACCATGCCTGGTTGGCAGCAGTGGTCATCTTTGGGCCCCTTCTGCAGTTCCATGTCAACCCTTGGACTATTTTCGCCAGCCACGGCAACTTCTTCAACATGTGAGTCCACTGGAGGCTGTGGGCGCTGGCTCCCTGCACTCTGGGATCCCAGCTCCCTCCTCCAGGCTTCTGTGGTGCTGCCAGTCTGGACGCTAAAAATAGGCTAAGAGGTTGAGAAATTGGGAGGAGGGGGAGGGGAACAGAGTCCTAGGGTCCAGGGGAAATCAGGAGCAGGGCTGAAGAGGAAATACGGCTCCTCGAAGGCTGAATGGGCCTCTAAGGAGACGGCAAGGTTTAAGTGGCTGGGGGGGGGCGGGGAAGAAAGGGAACCAGTGAGGATATGTAGGGTGGGGGACAGAGCAGGGATGGGAACACAGATGGGGTGGAAGATGGGGCGCAGGCGGGTCTCAGTAGCTAGTCTCCTTTCTTCTGTGCCCACAGAAAGTTTGTGAATTCGGCATGGGGCTGGACATGCACCTTCCTGGGGGGCTTCGTGCTGCTGGTGGTGTTCCTGGCTACGCGGCGTGTGGCCGTGACCGCCAGGCACCTGAGCCGGCTGGTGGTGGGGGCGGCAGTGTGGCGGGGGGGCCGGCCGGGCCTTCCTGCTTATCGAGGACCTGACTGGCTCCTGCTTCGAGCCTCTGCCCCAAGGCCTGCTGCTGCACGAGCTTCCTGACCGCCGCAGCTGCCTGGCAGCTGGCCACCAGTGGCGGGGCTACACCGTCTCCTCCCACACCTTCCTGCTCACCTTCTGCTGCCTGCTCATGGCCGAGGAAGCCGCAGTGTTCGCCAAGTATCTGGCCCACGGGCTGCCAGCCGGGGCCCCCCTCCGCCTCGTCTTCCTGCTCAACGTGCTGCTGCTGGGCCTCTGGAACTTCTTGCTGCTCTGTACCGTCATCTATTTCCACCAGTACACCCACAAGGTGGTGGGTGCCGCGGTGGGCACCTTTGCCTGGTACCTCACCTATGGCAGCTGGTATCATCAGCCCTGGTCTCCAGGGAGCCCGGGCCACGGGCTCTTTCCTCGGCCCCACTCCAGCCGCAAGCATAACTGAAAGAAATAAAGGCAAACCTGGCCTACCTCGGGCTCTGCTCATCATTTGGTTGGGGGGACTCAGAAAGGGTGGGAAGGGTAAGAAGGGAGTCAGGCAGTCTCTCGCGCGTCCCTCAGCCATTCTTTGCTTGCTCTCCATCCTTCCTGCTGTCCTTTCAAGTCTCCCAGTCCTCGCAGACTTCAAGCTCTCTGGGGGGCTCAGATATCAAGGACCGGCAATGCCAGAGCAGGTAAGAGTGCCCGTCGGTATGGGCAGCACTCCTGCTAAGCAGGTGCTTCGTCTCCAGCCTGGTTGATTGTTTTTTTCTGCCTCCTTCACTGAATTCCCCCTTCCACCTTCCTTAAGGGCCTGCCTGTCTGGGCACATTTACTTAATAGGTATTTATTGAGCCAAGCATAGTTCCATGCCTTGTGAATAAGGAAGACAAGGTTCCTGCTGTTTGGGGGCTGGTGGGTTAATGGGGGAAGCAGATGAGAAACTCACAAATAACAGCAAACACTTCTCTTGCGCTTACTATGTTTCAGGCAGCGTTCTAAGTGTCTCTAACCTCTTCCTATAAATCAAGACATTAAGCCCTCATAACAACAACACCACTATCAGGTGGGTTTGGTAACGTTTCTACTGTACAGTTGTGAAAACTGAGGCACAGAGGTTAAGTGGCTTGTTCACAGCTAGTAGATATCAAAGCCAGGATTATAAACCCAGGCAGTAAGGGTCCATTGTCTGTGCTCTAAACAGAGGACCAGCAACTACAGCCCTCCTGTGGCCAGATTTTGTATGGCCTGAGAGTTAAGACAGGTTTTTACATTTTTAAAGATTGAAAAAAAAAAAAAAGAAGAAGAATATATCATGGTATGTGAAAATTACACAGAATCCAAATTCCAGTGTCCATAAAGAAAGTTTTACTGGAACCTGGCCCTGCTAATTCATTTAGGTATGGCTGTTTACCTGCTCTAAGGGCAGAGGTGAGTAGTTACTACAGACACCATATGGCCCACGAGAGCCTAAAATGTTTACTATCTGGCCTTTTACAGAAAAAGTTTGCCAACCCCTGGTCTAAACCACACTATCCCCCCAAAATAAACTGGCTAATATCAGAGAGCTCCAGTGCTATGAATGTACTACAACAGGCTGGTTTGTAATAGAGACTTGGCAGGGAGGTACTTTATAAAGGATGATGGAGAGAGTTCCCTCTGGAGAGGTGATATTTAAGCTGAGAACCTAAGCTGAGAACCTAACGACAACCCGAGGCGGGGAAAGGGTGTGTCAGGCAAAGGGATCGGTAAGGCCAAAGTACCTGAGACAGGAATGAATGCTGACATTGGGTTTAAGCAACAATGGAAGGCCCAGCTATTTGCAAGTGTAAGGAAAGGGGGAAAGCAGTGGAAAGTGAGGTTGCAGAACAGGGGCCAGGCAGGCCAGGCAAGCCTTCTGGGCCAGGAAAGCCCTTTAGATTTCATTCTAAGGTCAACAGGAAACTGAGAGAGAGCTTTAAGCCAGACAGAGGTCTGTGTGGAGAGTATAGGGGGGGTTGTAGTCCACAACATGGGTCAGGAGGGAGCTGACCGGGGCCTGGGTTGGAGTGGTGACAGCGTCTGAATGTCACCACATGGGCCAGACGATGCCCGTGGAGCCAGGACTAGGCAAGGGAGGCCAGAAAAGATGGAAGAGCGCCAGATAAGGCTTATCACCGTCCCAGGCCGAACAGGGACAGAAGAGAACCAGAGGAGTCCGGAGGCAGGGAGATGGAGGAGGGCAGTGGCTCCAGGAGGCGGGAAGGCGGGCCCGCGGTGCGTGGGGAGGCTGGGCGTGGAAAGAAGCGTGTGTGGGGGTGATAGTGGCAGTAGGCTGGGAGACGAAAGGCGGGAAGCGAGGAGGCGGGGAGGGAGAGGCTGGGCTTCGGGAGCAGGGCGGGAGGGGGAGGCAGGCTGGGACGGGCCGCCGGGCGGAGGAGGCGGTGGCAGCGCTCCTCTCGGCCTCCAGGGGGAGCCCGGCCGCGGCTGCCGCCCTCCGCCCCCTCCCCTCCGGCTTGGCCCCGCCCCCTCCAGTACCTCGGCTGCCCGGCTACCCAGGAAGGCCGTGCGGGTGGCGAGCGCTGCTTTCGCTTTCTCTTCCCCGTACACACTCCGCTTCTCGTGCGGCGCTAGGCCCCCCTCCCCGGCCATGGCCACGCTCAGGGTCCAGCCTGAAGCCCAAGCCAAGGTGAGCGCTGCGGGTTCGAGGAGGGGCCCATTAGGGAGGCGTGGCTCCGAAAGGCTGCAGGCGTCCGTGACCGGCCCCCCGGCCCCCGTCGCGGGTTGGGGTCGTGGTCGATCGGAGCCCACGTGAGCCTCGGTGCCAGGAGCACCTGCGCCCTGGCCGGGGGAGACAGGCGAGGTCCGCGTGCCGGGAGAGGCCAGGAGGTCGAGGTTCAGCGGGGTGCGGTGAAGCGGAGAACTGGCGTGGAGGGGAAGTCCGCTGGCGCGGGGCCCCGGGCCACACACAGACAGGGTGCCGGAGCTGCCCTGCCACCTCATGGCTTTTCCCACGGGAGGGCCCCCGGCCCACTCCACAGGGTACGCCGTTCCTGCCCCAGTCGCAGAGGCTCTTACACCCCTCCTTGTACAGCCCAGGAGACCCGAGGGATCTGTTCTCACCTGGACCATTCGCCCTTCACCGCCAAGAATGTTCTCATCCCCCACATCCCACCCCACGGGGATTCACTTCACCCTCCCCAACCCCACGGGATGCATTCCACCCTTCCCCAGGTCAGGCCCTACACAACCCTAAAGGAATGGTCCTCATATGAACTGGCCATAAAGCCAGGTGTCTGAAGGGCTGCCTGTGTCCCACAGGTGGACGTGTTCCGTGAAGACCTGTGTACCAAGGTAAGACCTGCCCCATCAACACCCCACTCCTACCCAGCTCCCACGGCTCAACCCTTCCCTGCTGGGCAGCGGCAGCCCTGCTTCACTGCCAGGAAGAACATGTTATTCTGACCCCCATCTTCCTCCACCCCCACCTCACACACAGACAGAGAACCTGCTGGGGAGCTACTTCCCCAAGAAGATTTCTGAGTTGGATGCATTTTTAAAGGTACTGGGGGCAGCAGAAAGCTAGAGAATAGGGGTCAAGGGGAGAGTCTGGGGAGCCATGAGAGTGAGGCCTCTCGAGAGGGATGCCTTTGCCTCCAGCTCTCCTCCCCCCCTGCACCAGGAGCCGGCTCTCAACGAAGCCGACCTGAGCAATCTGAAGGCCCCGTTGGACATCCCAGTGCCTGATCCAGTCAAGGAGAAAGAGAAAGAGGAACGGAAGAAACAGCAGGAGGCAAGCCGGGAAGAGCTGGGAGGAGGGACCCAACCATGGGAAAAATCAACCTTAGGCCTGAGTGCCAAGAGCCCCTCTCTCCCTGCAGAAGGAAGACAAAGATGAAAAGAAGAAAGGGGAAGACGAAGACAAAGGTACCACCACGAATGGACTTGAGTCTCACTTCCTAGGAGCTCTTCCCCAGGGATTGCTCTTCCCTGCCCTCACACAGTCCCAGCCTGGTGACTGACCCATTGCCCACTGCCTAGGTCCTCCCTGTGGCCCAGTGAACTGCAATGAGAAGATCGTGGTCCTCCTTCAGCGTCTAAAGCCTGAGATCAAGGATGTCATTGAGCAGCTCAACCTGGTGAGCCCTCCCACTCCCACCCCCAGGCTTCAGACCTAACCCTTTGTCCTCCTTGGTCCCTATCAGGTAGGGCTTAGCACCAGCTGGGTCTCAGCAGGAGAGAGCACAGCAAATGAAGCCAGAATTATAGGCCCTGGGGCTTAGGACGGACTTGGCATAACTCCCCCCGATCGTGGGCAGGGAAGCAGAGGACAGGAACCTGGGAAGTAGGTTGGGAGCTGTTGTGGCTTTGATGCCTTTCCCTCCTCCCAGGTCACCACCTGGTTGCAGCTGCAGATACCTCGGATTGAGGATGGGAACAATTTTGGAGTGGCTGTCCAGGTGAGAGCGCTACCCCACTCCTCTGCCCTCCTTACTGCTCCAGTCCATGCTGCTTTCCACTTTCCCCCTTGCATTCTTTCCCCAGGAGAAGGTGTTTGAGCTGATGACCACCCTTCACACCAAGCTGGAAGGCTTCCACACTCAAATCTCCAAGTGAGTGACTGCCCACCTACACGTGCATGCACACTCCACCTTTGCCTTGGACAGAGGCCTGGGCTCCCTCTTCCTTCTCCCACTCCATACCCTTCTACTTCCTACAGGTATTTCTCTGAACGGGGCGATGCTGTGACCAAAGCAGCCAAGCAGCCCCACGTGGTAGGTGAGGCCCAAGTCAGGGTGCATGGTGGGGGAAGGACACATCTGAAGTCAGACCTGACTCAACACTCCCACAGGGTGATTATCGGCAGCTGGTGCACGAGCTGGATGAGGCAGAGTACCGGGACATCCGGTTGATGGTCATGGAGATCCGCAACGCTTATGTGAGGAAGCGAGGGGGTGGGGGACAGAGGGAGCTTTCCTAGGCCACCTATTCCCTGACAGACTGGGGGTGAAGGCTCACAGAACTTAGCTTCTCCATAAGGCTAGAAATGGGGCACAGCAGCCACTGGGGGCCTGTGGCTGACCCCCACTCCTCTCTGGCCCTGTAGGCTGTGTTATATGACATCATCTTGAAGAACTTTGAGAAGCTTAAGAAGCCCAGGGGAGAAACAAAAGGAATGATCTATTGAGAGCCTTCTCTCATTCCGTAATGGGTCCAGCAGAGACCTTCCTATCTTTTACAGAGGACTCCAGACTTTCCCCAACTTCAGCCTGTTGAGGTTTCTCCCTCCCCTTGCCTCCCAGGCATAATAAATAGTCATACCATTGTCCTTCAACCCAAGTCTCTTTATTGGATCCTGACCCTTTCCCTCCCCCACCCCCCCAGCCCTGGCTCAGGTATTTCCATTGGTGGGACCCACCCACTGGGTGATTTGGGTGTTCAGCTGCTGGTTGGTCCAGTCCTGCCGGATGTCGTCAAGGTGGCAGTCAAAGTCCACAAGGTGCTGGTGGGCCCGGCCCTCCAGTAGTGCTCCCACCATCTGCCGTGACTCTTCCCAGTCCCTCCACATCACTCTGAAATAATAACCCCCATGGAGGTCAAACTCAGCAGGGGGCCAGACACTTGGCAGAGGTTAGCATCTAGACAAGGACCCTTGGGGCAAGATCAAGGACAGAGGAGGCCCAGGAGCTGTGGGCTTCCAAGAAGAGGTGAAGGGAGTGGGGCACTCACAAGTTCTTGTCCTTGGGGACCCAGCGGGGACCATGGTTTTCCAGGACGATGACGGGGGGCACATGAGGCTGAGGCACCAGTTTCTGATTATCCAACTGTGCAGACAAGGAAGGTCTGGTGAGGGTTTCAAGGATTCCCCTTTCCTACTTTCTCACCAACTCCCCACCCTGAAACCCAAACCTCACCATAATAAGGACTGCACCAGGGAAGAATTCTGCAATCCGCCCAGCGATTTTCAAGGCCAGAGGCCCAGCGCTGTATGGAGGAAAGATCAGAGGAGTGAGGAGCTGACCATGGGTAGACCCTGTCCATCTGAGCTGGACCTCCCAGGTCTCCTAGATGATGGCGCAGTGGTGGCCTTTCCCTGTAGCAGGTCTGGGGGGTCAGGCCTGCTTGAAGCTTCATACACAACTGCTTAATGCTTGAGTGCAGTGGAAAACAGGTGCTCAGATTGTTGGTCAAGGTGGAGATCAAAGGTGATCTTTTGGGAGGGTAATTTGGCATAATTTAAAGATTTATTTATTTATTTATTTATTTATTTATTTATTTGAGAGAGAGAGTGCGAGAGAGAGAGAGCACAAGAGGGGGGAGCGGGAGAGGGAGAAGCAGACTCCCTGCCAAGCAGGGAGCCCGATGCGGGACTCGATCCAGGGACTCCAGGATCATGACCTGAGCCGAAGGCAGTCGCTTAACCAACTGAGCCACCCAGGCGCCCTAATTTGGCATAATTTAAACAGTATATGCTGACCCAGAAATTCCACTTATAAATAATTTACTGTAATAATTGTACAGTGTCTGTATTAACAAAAAATGGGAAACAATATCAATGTTTAAGGCATTAAATAAATCATGGTACTTCCATACTCATACTATATAGCTGTTAGGATAAGGTAAATCTTGGTGTAGAGATGGAAAAATGGCAGATATTTACTAAGTGAGGTGAGAAAAGCAAATTACCAAACTGTGTATAATTTGATCCAGATACATAATTAATATGTAAGTAGATAACGTTTTCTATATATAAGGACATTTCCTTTTTTTTTTTTTTTTTTCCCCCCAAAGTTGCTGGTTGGGCTTCCTCTGTGTTCTTTCAGCACTTGGCGGGGGTCACCTCAGTTAAAGCCAGGTGTCAGCCTGTTATTGATACACAGCTATGCTCCCCACCCCCACCACAGCTCCTCCAGGGAGCTCCTTCATATTTCTTTATATTCCCTCACTCCAGTACCCAGCCTAGTGCCTGGTGGATATAGTCCCTGCTCCTAAGCATTTGACAAAGGAAAGATGAAAGGAATGACCAAGAGTTCTCTTGATCTCCCATCCCATAACCCTTAGCCTTCTGCCTCTGGCTACTCCACTCACCTCTGGTCGTCCAGAGCTGCATTGGCATGATAGTACCCAGCCACTACCAGACCGGCCTGCGCGCCCCACGCATCCACCTGCCGTGGGAAAGGGGCCATCAGAAACTCAATCGTGCCGCCCGCCCTGTAGGTGCGCACTGCTGCCAAGAGGCCGGGGATGGGCTTGGGCTAGGGGTGTTAGGGGGTTTCGCGGTGGTCGGTGGGCGTCCAGCGGCGGCACCTGGTTGAGGGCGACCTCCAGCATGACGGACAGGGCCAGATGGCTGTGGAACAGGGGCACACAGTCGGTGAGACACAGACATTCTCCCGACCGCGGAGCGGGCGCCAGCAACAGCCCGTTGACGGCGGCGTGCGGGTACCGGGCGGCGTGCAGACACATCTTCACGTAGGCCCGGGCCGAGATCTCCACCTCCCCCATGGCCAGCGGGGCCCCAGCTCGCGTCCGCGAAGCTCCCTCCCCGGCGCCTTCCTTGGCCCTTCGCTCTGCCCCCTCACTTAGATTCGGCAGTGACGCTGACTCCGCGCGAAGGCAGCCCGCCGGCTCCCGGGGACCTGGGTCCCGGCGCCCGGCCCCCACCTGGCCCAGAACGCAGACGGTCCGGATTGCATGCTGCAGCGCCGAACTCCGCCTCCGCCCGCCCCCGGCTGGCGGCAGCAGATCCTCGCGGGTCTGGGGGACTCCCGGCCCGCTGCGGTAAGCAGCACCCGCTTCTGGAGTCCCGCCCACGTGGTGCTCTTTGATAGGCTTAAAGGTTCTCATTTTGCCCAATCACCGGCCGCGTCCAAACCTTCCCCGCCTTTGTCTCCCGCGAACTGGAAAGAACCCACAACTGAAAACTAAAGAGAACTGCCTGCACGCTGATTGGCTAGGCTACTCGACTTCGGTCCGGGATTGCAGGATGGCTTCGTCTGACACCTGTGCCTCCCGCCCCCGCAGGCCCAGCAAAGCCAGGAGGTTGGAGCGCGCGCTCCGCGGGGGGTGTCCCAGAGAGCTCGATCTCCGAACCTGGACACAAGCGCACTGCCTTGCTCCTACTATGGAATGAATGGATTTGTACTCTAGGCCAGCTCCGTCACTGATGAGCCCTGTTACCTTTGCCACTACAGGATATCTGGCCTTTGGTTTCCTTAATGCAGTCTCTGCAGAAATAAAGGCGGCAATTGGCTGAAGGAGGGGGAAAGAGGACAAAAAAATTTACAGACCCATCTTTCCCTTAATGTCCTGCGGTATAATTTCCTTCAACATAATGCCTTGGGAGCGTTTTTCCCCTTGTCAGCTCTTGAGAAGGAGTCCCACCATTCACCCATAATGAATGAAACCTCACTCCCTCTCCAGGCTTGCACTGAGCTGATGATGAGTGTTGTTCTTTCGTCTTTCCCTGATCTCAGCCCCGGAGCTTTCTCCTTGCTCAGGTTTCAGTCCAAAGCCTGATTATTCCTATAAGGGGTCTGTGCAAATGCCACTTCTTCCAGGAAGCACTCACGAGCCCCCCAGATGTTTGAAATAATCTTGTGAAATCCCCAAATACAGGCTATCTGTATGGCTGTCACAACATGTCACAATTTCCACCCTGTTCTTTAGGATGACTTCTTAAGAACAGGATGGGTTTCCCATTCATCTTTGGCTTCATGGCATCCCCTCTCTTTCCTGCCACCACATTCACATTTGGTGTCTGGACATAGGTGACACTCAATAAATGCCTTCTGAATGAATGACACACACCAGAGATAATTCACACAAAGCATAGGTCATTTATTATTATTGTTATTATTTTCTTTTTCTGGCCCTTGACTAGTACATAGACGGCTTCTCTTCACCCTTTGGGTTGATGATTTTCTCTAGGTTGCTGCTGATGATATGATAAAGCTCAGCCTGGAAGAAGGCCAGAAGGGTGGCAGTCAGGTTCTTGGCTTCTCCCCCGTCCCCCTCAACCATCTCCCATAGGGGCTTACTCCACACTCACATAGAAGGCCCTCAGGTCCAGCACCATGGCCCTGAGCTCCCCATAGGCTGCCTCATCTCGCTCATGCACCAGGGCCCGATAATCCATCTGGGATGTGGGAGGCAAAGCTGAGTCAGCTCCATGGGAGGTTGGGACATTAATCTGGTTTCCTCATATAGGGAATAGGTAACTTGAGGATGAGCCCCTTCTCAGCACTAAGAAATGGAATCCCACCGGATCAAGCCGAGAAAGGGGTCCAGGTTTCTGAAGCCCAAATCAGTTTTTCTAGCCAATGCTCTTGGCTTAGTATTTTCCACATTGGGAAAGTCAGAAAACAGACAAGGAAGACCTCTAGTCCCTCTTCCTTGCCCCACCCCCAGCCAGCCTCAGCTAAAAGCCTGGTGACTATCTACTCACTACATGAGTCTCCTTAGAGGCCTTGGCCACAGCATCCCCGCGTTCTGAGAAGTACCTGCCAAAAGCAAGGGAATAAACACAGGAATGGGTAGTGAGAGAGAGATACTCCCTCAGATCCTTCCCAGAGCCCCCCATTGTCCTGATGGGACTGCCCAGCTTTGGGAATCCCAAAGAAATGTCCCTGCAGCACCCCCGTGCTGGCCCTCCAGCTGCCCTCACTTGGAAATGGTTGTCTGGAAGGCTTCTACTTTTGTCTTGACTGCATTTACCCTCTCCAGCACCTTCTCCTGTGATTAAAAAAAAGAGAGAGAGAGAGATGGGAGGCAAGAAAAACACTTCATCTCCTCCCTCCTTCACCCACCATCTTCCTCCTCCTCCCAGGTCATATCTAGTTCCTATCTCTCACTCCCCAAGTCTCTCCCTGCTCTCAATGTCCTCATACACCCTTTTCTTACCTGGATTGCCACCCCAAAGTCATTTCCATCCTCAATCTTGGGGATCAGGTGCTGGATCCATGTGATCACCTAAATTATGATCATGGAGGAATCATTCAACAAACTTACTGGGTTTTTCCTTTTACTGCCACTTCTTAATAACAGCTATATTTATTTATTTATTTTTAAGGTTTATTTATTTATTTGAGAGAGAGAGAGCAAGCACAAGCAGGGGGAGCAGCAGAGGGAGAGGGAGAAGAAGGCTCCCCATCGAGCAGGGAGCCTGACTCGGGGCTCAATCCCAGGGCCCTGAGCCAAAGGCAGACGCTTTAGCTGACTGAGCCACCCAGGCGCCCCTAACTGAGGATTTATTAAGTGCCAGGCACTGTGCTACATATATATATCTCATTTAATCTTCACAGCAGTTTTTAAAGATACATATTTTTATTGTACCCACTCAATAGATGAAAAAACTGAGTCACAGAGTGTCCAAGAAACTTACTTAAGGTAACCAGCGAGGTAAGTGATGGAGTCAGAATTTGAGCCCAAGCAGTCTCTAGGGCCCAAGCTCTTAAACCAACTCATGATGGCACAACACCTGCACTGTGTACCTGGTACAGAGGTGGGTTCTGACACTATGGAGGTGGATACAGCACAGTCTCTTGATTACACAGGGATACCACTGTGATGTCAGAGGTCTAGCAGAATGAGAACACAAGGTATCGAAACCCAAAGCACAGAGGAAGTTTCCTATGTCAGGAATAGGTCCTTGGATGAAGGACTTGCATCTCTCAAGGAGACTAGGGCCGGGCCTGGCTAGTCTTCCCTTTCTCTTTCTCGCAGTTCCCAGGCTTACCAGAATGCATTTTTCTTTGAGAGTCCAGACTTCTGGCTTAACCAGGGCAAGGAGGACAAGAACCTTCTCATTTCCAGGGAGAAAGCCACACTTGGGAACTGTGAAAAAGAGGGCATTCAGGCCCCTTCTCATCCAGCAGGCAATGTGTCATTTCCTCCTCCCTAGCCACCCCTTCCTCTCTTACCTTCTTTCTTTTCCTGCTTATCTGTTTCCATCTAAGGTAAAAAGGGGGACAGTGGCTTTAGAAAAGTCTTGAAGGCTGGAGAGCCATCATCTCCACCTGGTTTATAGTCTAAGCCCTGCACCCCGAGTGTCTCACCTCATCATCCTTGGGTGGGGGGTCTGGGATGGGGATGTCCAGTGGGGCCCGGAGAGAGGTCAGGTCAGCAACATTGAGGGAGTCCTCCTGCACAGAGCTCACTGTCAGTGGCTGCCCAGCCTATTCCCCTCATTCTGAGTCACAGCCTTCCCTCCACACAGCCCACCCAACCCTCTGCCTAGGCTCAGGCCTCACGCCACCCCAACGGTTCCAGTCCACCACTCATAACTGTTCTCTGCATGCTGAGCCCAGTTGTTATCTAGAGGGGGGTGGGTGGAGAGGACAGAGGCCTTGGGATGGGGTGGGAGGGGCCCATACTACTCACTTGCAAGAGTTGATTCAGGTGTATGATTTTCTGTGGCAAGAAACTGTAGAGGAACTCCTCTGCCTGTGGGTTACATTGCAAAGGTGGGGAATCTCAGAAGACGCTCCAGAGGTGTCTGAGAAGTAGGACTGGAAGGGCCCTTGTAAATCATTGACTCCAATACTTACAAATAAGGAAATTGAAGCCATGAGAAGTGAAGGGACTTGCCCAAGCTGGGAAGTGGCAGAACCATGGTTAGGACTTTGGGGCCACAGCTTTTCCCTCCACACCAAAAGAGGGGAGAGGAAGCAGCAGAGGTGGAGAGAATATTAAGAGGAGGCAAATTAAAGGTAGAGATCAATAATTAGGAGCCTTGGGTGAAGGTTTGATAAGGGAAGTAGGGCCCAGGGTGGGTTTGGGGGGTCACTCTGAGAGGTTGCTGCCCTCAAGTACTGGTCTAAGATTCCGAGTCAAATCGCTTGAATCTAGAAGACTTACCTCCTGGAAAAGATTTTGCCTGAAGACATCCACCTGCACAGAGAGCAGTACCCGGATGTTGGTTAAGGGTCTCAGTAGTCAAGAGTTAGATCCCACCCACAAAGGGATGCCCTCCAACTTGGCTCAGGCCTTTCCTACCACAAGCCAGATTTCCCTGGAAGCTCAGGCTCAGTACAGACACTGGCCAGAGGGGAGGAATCTGGGAATCCCCCGGCAGAAGTGAAAGCACTAAGGAGAGGTTGGGGGAGTTCTCTGGCACGGCCTTGGTCCCCTGGAGTACCCAGCCTGGCCTCCCGATCCCCCATTACCTGTTTGCGGGCTTCCCCGCTCAGGCGCACCCCACTAGGCTTGGCCATGCTGCTCCAGTTGCAAGATCTCCGGTCTCCCGGCTCGCCGCCTGGCCTTTCGCTTTCACTCCCCGCGTCCAGGCCCGCCCCCCTCAGCCCCGCCCCCTCCCTTCTTTGCCCCCTCCCTCTGGCAGGCCGCAAACCGTAGGCAGCCCCTCAGTCATTCTCGGCCTGCTGCGACTAGTAGAGGCGGTGCGGACTCGGTCACAGGCCCAGGGGCTGTCCGAGGGAGGGGCTAGGATAAAAGCGGGACCGCGGCTACCGAACAGGGGCTGTCCCTCGGAGAAGGGGGGGCTTCCAGGGAGGGGTCAGGGCGGTCCCAGGAAAGTCCAGGGTTGAGTGGGAGGGGTAGGAAAGTGGGAAAGGGGGTGTTCAGTGGTGGGGCTCCCCCTAGAAGTCTCGACTGCAGGGAGGGGCTCGAGAGGGATCAGAGTGGAAGTGGGAGGGAGCGCCGGGGGCTGAGAAGGTCTAGTAGGAATATGGAAGGGAGCAGTCTTGGGGGATCCCTCTGGGAGGGCGCCCTGCCTTCAAGACCGACGAGGGAAGGGGCAGGACTCGCTTGAGGGGCCCAGACCGGCCAAAGCTGAGTCCCGGCAGAGTGGAGCTTCCCCGGTGGGGACCGGAGCGAGGCCGACTGATCTAAATAGAGAAGGCTTTGAGGGAAATAAGGTAACCCCGCGCCTAGGGCCATCCGGAAAGGGGCGGAACCAGCCTAGAGAAGGGCGGGGAAGAGCGCTAGTTCGGCGTTTAAGGCCCAGATGCTCTCTGGGGGAGGAGCCAGGGACCATTTGTCCTTCTCATTGGCTGGGCCCTGGCTTCCCTCTTGGCCACGCCTCCTAGTTTCCTGACCCCACCCTGTCCTAACCTTAAAGCCCTCCCCTTCCCCTGAAACCAGGTCGCAATCCCGCCCTCTTTGCTAGTGCTTCCTGTTCCCGGCTAACCCTGGCGCGGGGCCCGGGGCCTAAGACTGACCGTGGCCTGAGTGATCTGGGGCGGCTTCGCCGACCGAGTCGGGCCGCGAAGCCGGACACCAGGCGGGAGGGGTGGCGCTCAGGCCGCGCACAGCCTGCGCCAGGTCCCGGCGGGCGACGGGGCTGGGGTTGACTCCTGTCTCAGGATGCCGGGGGAGGAGGAGGAGCGGGCCTTCCTGGCGGCCCGCGAGGAGCTGGCGAGCGCCCTGAGGAAGGATTCCGGGCAGGTGTTTTCCATGGAGCAACTCCGGCCGCTATTGGTCACATCCCTGCCTCCAGCAGCCCGCTACCTGCAGCTGGACGCCGCACGCCTGATCCGCTGCAATGCTCATGGGGAGGTGAGGCCCGGCCGCGCTCGGGAGGGGGACAGAGGACCTGAGCCCAGGGCGGGGCTCACAGCTCTGCGCTCTCTAACTGCTCTCAGCCCCGAAACTACCTCAACACCCTGTCCACGGCCCTGAACATCCTGGAGAAATATGGCCGCAACCTCCTCAGCCCTCAGCGGCCCCGGTACTGGCGCGGGGTCAAGTTTAATAACCCTGTCTTTCGCAGTACGGTGGATGCTGTGCAGGTGAAGTCCCTGGGCCCCTTATGGGAGGAGGGGACTTGGCCTGGCCTGGGGGGTTGGTTAGAAAGGGCCGGAGGCTGTGCTTAATGGGAAGGGGGCCTGGTGGATGGTGACTGGTTTGAATGTGTGGTAGGGGGGCCGGGACGTTCTGCGATTGTATGGCTACACAGAAGAGCAACCAGATGGGTTGAGTTTCCCTGAGGGGCAGGAAGAGCCAGATGAGCACCAAGTAGCTACAGTCACACTGGAAGTACTGCTGCTTCGGACAGAGCTCAGCCTGCTGTTACAGGTGAGATGCTGAAGTGTCTCTAGTCCTGAGGACTTAAATACCAGGTCTGGGGAGCCCACCCTCACTCCCACAGGCAGTCTGGGGACCGTCATGCTGCTGAACCGTGGGCATAGTACCCATAGCAACCTGGGAACTCCCCATACTGGTCTTCCTGTGGATGTTGGGAGACCAGGGCTTTGAGGGAGGGCCTTGTCCTAGGACTCCAGGTGGGAACTTTTCTTACCTTGTTTGCAGAATACTCACCCAAGACAACAAGCCCTAGAGCAGCTGCTGGAAGACAAGGTTGAGAATAATGTAAGGAAGGTAGGGATGGGGCTCTAAGACCTGATGACCAAAGGGGACAGGGGTTGTGGGACTGTGTACCCAAACCCTTGCCCTGACCTTTTCTTCTCAGATACTGCAGCTCTCAGAGTTTGCCCCCTTACTGAGAGAGATTGCTCCTGGCCCCCTCACCACACCCTCTGCCGCAGGTATTATTCATCCTGTAATGGGGGGTGGGGCGGTTTCTAGTAGACCATATTGATGGAAATTTGGGGCCCTCCTCTGTTTATCTTCTTGTCTTCTTAAAAGAAATTAAAATTGTTTCCTTGGGTCTGGATATGTTGAAAAGTAGTCTGTGATTTGTACCCTCCCACCGCAAATTCAGATGGAACGTGGTCTTTTTCAGAAAGATGTTCAATTTTTTTCTCTCCTGTTCTCCAGGCTCCACTCCTGGGCCCTGCTTCCTCTGTGGCTCTGCCCCTGGCACACTGCACTGTTCAACCTGTAAACAGGCCTTATGCCCAGCTTGTGATCGCCTATTCCATGGACACCCATCCCGTTCCCATCACCTCCGCCAGACCCTGCCTGGGGCCCCCCAGGCCACCCGCCTGACCCCCAGGTGAGAGATCTTCTCTTCTGGGTAGGAGTGAAGTTGAGAGAACTTACAGTGGTTTGAGTATCTACTGGATGTCAGTTTCTATGCTAAAGACTGTTTCATATAAGACAAGCAGCCAGTTATTGCTCTCCACAAGGTCACAGACATACATATCAAGCAAGTGTCAGTCACAGCAAGATATATTATTATGTTGTGCAAATAGATAGGAACAGGAGGAACCTAGCCTAAAGGATCAGCTCAATCGGTAGGACTTTTTCTTTTTTTTTGTTA
The DNA here is from genome assembly GCF_002201575.2 of Neomonachus schauinslandi. Taxonomy (NCBI): domain Eukaryota; kingdom Metazoa; phylum Chordata; class Mammalia; order Carnivora; family Phocidae; genus Neomonachus; species Neomonachus schauinslandi. Next base: position 70,614,592 of record NC_058411.1, on the reverse strand, counting down.
AGATTTTATTTAAGGGGAGGGGGGTGGGGGGGATGCGTTAGCCTGGTGATGGGTATTGAGGATGGCTCGTGTTGTAATGAGCACTGGGTGTTATACACAAACAATGAATCAGGGAACAGTACATCAAAAACTAATGAAGTACTGGGGCGCCTGGGTGGCTCAGTCATTAAGCGTCTGCCGTTGGCTCAGGTCATGATCCCAGGGTCCTGGGATCGAGCCCTGCATCAGGCTCCCTCCTCGGCGGGAAGCCTGCTTCTCCCTCTCCCACTCCCTGTGCTTGTGTTCCCTCTTCTGCTGTGTCTCTCTCTGTCAAATAAATAAAAAGTAAAATCTTAAAAAAAAAAGGGGGGGGGGCGCCTGGGTGGCTCAGTCGGTGAAGCGTCTGCCTTCGGCTCAGGTCGTGGTCCCAGTGTCCTGGGATCGAGCCCCACGTCGGGCTCCCTGCTCAGTGGAGAGCCTGCTTTCCCTCTCTCTCTGCCTGCCTCTCTGCCTACTTGTACTCTCTCTTTATCTCTCTGTCAAATAAATAAATAAAATCTTTAAAAAAAAAAAAAAACCTGGGCGCCTGGGTGGCTCAGTTGGTTAAGCAACTGCCTTTGGCTCAGGTCATGATCCTGGAGTCCCGGGATCGAGTCCCGCATCGGGCTCCCTGCTCAGCGAGGAGCCTGCTTCTCCCTCTGACCCTCCCCCCTCTCATGTACTCTCTCTCATTCTCGCTCTCTCAAATAAATAAATAAATCTTTAAAAAAAAAAAAAAACCTAATGAAGTACTGTATGGTGACTAACATAATAAATAAATTAATTGATTAAAAATAAATATCTTAGACGAACCATGAGAGACGATGGACTCTGAAAAACAAACAGGGTTCTAGAGGGGAGGGGGGTGGGAGGATGGGTTAGCCTGGTGGTGGGTATTGAGGAGGGCACATTCTGCATGGAGCACTGGGTGTTATGCACAAACAATGAATCATGGAACATTTCATCTAAAACTAATGATGTAATGTATGGGGATTAACATAAGAGTAAAAAAATAAAATAAATAAATAAAAATAAATATCTGCATGATAGGTAATATGGTATAAACTAATTTGATATTAAATTAAACTCATGTAGAAAAAGGCCAGTAGGATTAATAAATTGCTTAATAATAATAAACAACAAAAAAAGATTTTATTTATTTAGTTGAGCGAGAGAGAGATTGAGAGAACCAGTGGGAAGAGGGGCAGAGGGAGAAGCTGACTCCCTGAGGAGCAGGGAGCCTGATGCAGGACTCGATCCCAGGACCCTGGGATCATGACCTGAGCCGGAGGCAGATGCTTAACCGACTAAGCCACCCAGGCACCCAATCAGTAGGATTTCTAAGCACCTAGTATGGGTCAGGCCACATTAGGGATATCTATCGGCAAGATGTGAACTTTAAGATAATAATTAAACGTTGAACAGGTTATGGGTATGGAGTGTTTCAGACAGAACAACATATATGAAGGACAGGGTCTGTGTTGTCCCACAGAGAATGAGGGATGCCCGGGAATAAGGGACCCAGGCACCAGGGCTCCTTCAGCAGACCATCTCTACTCTTTTGTTACAGCTTACCTGCCTCAGTTCCATCACGGACCCAGTCAACCTCTGTGCTGACCTTGGGAGACAGCTCTCTTGTGCTTCCCCTGAAAGCTTCCCCTGATCCTACAAATGCCCGTCTGCCCTGGCACTGTGCTGCCTGTGCCATGCTAAATGAATCTTGGGCAGTGCTCTGTGTGGCCTGTGATCGGCCCCGAGGCTGTAAGGGGTTGGGGCTAGGGATTGAGGGTTCCCAAGGAGCTGGGGGCCTAGAATCTGAGCTTGCACGGGGTCGCTGGGCCTGCCAGAGCTGCACCTTTGAGAACGAGGCAGCAGCTGTGCTATGTGCCATCTGTGAGCGACCTCGGCTGGCTCAGCCTCCTAGCTTGGTGGTGGATTCTCGGGATACTGGCATTTGCCTGCAGCCCCTTCAGGTAACCTATTCCTGGCCTTCCCGGCTCTTTATTTGTACCTGTTACCACAGGCCATTCTCTACTTCCTCATTTCCTGTTTCCTTCAGTTCCTCTGTGTCTTCCCCCCAGCTCCCTATCTTTCCATCTTGAGCCTCAGCCAGCTTTCAATCGGATCATTCTTTTTGCCTTCCCAGCAGGGGGATACTTTGCTCTCCTCTGCCCAGACTCCAGTCTGGTACTGTATTCACTGTACCTTCTGCAACTCGGGCCCTGGCTGGGTGTGTGCTATGTGCAACCGGACCAGCAGCCCCATCCCAGTGCAGCATGCCCCCCGGCCCCATGCCAGCTCTCTGGAAGAGCGACTCCCTGAGCCAGGGCCTCCACGACGCCTCAGTGCCCCCCTGCCCAGTTCCTGTGGGGACCCTGAGAAGCAGCGCCAAGACAAGATGCGGGAGGAAGGTCTCCAACTAGTGACCAAGATCCGGGTGAGGATTTAGGCCTGGGATGAGGTAGGGTTGAGCTAGTCGGGGAAGGGCAAGGCCACCGTGGATTAATACAAGTTCTTGCAAAACTTGACGTTGTTAGTGGCAGCTGCCTCTTAATGAACACTTCCCACATGACAAGTATCATACCGTGCGCTGCTCACATGATCCATACGTCTAACCACTGTCAGCATTTTGGTTCAGGCGGAGGGTGGGCGGAGGGTGCCCTTCCTGATAGGCCATCTGTCTGGGTGCGACTGTGCCTTAGGAAGGGGAAGCTGCAGGTGCCTGTCCAGAGGAGGTCTTCTCAGCTCTACAGTACTCAGGCACCGAGGTGCCCCTGCAGTGGTTGCGCTCAGAGCTGCCCTACGTGCTGGAGATGGTGGCCGAGCTGGCTGGACAGCAGGACCCAGGGCTGGGTGCCTTTTCCTGTCAGGAGGCCCGGAAAGCCTGGCTGTATCGTCATGGCAATGTTGACGAAGCTGTGGAAGAGTGTGTGAGGGCCCGGCGGAGGAAGGTACCAGCTGTGCTGGCCGGGGCAGGGGAGGGGGGGACAGGGTTGAGGACTGTGGATCTCGGAGCCTCTCACACTGTCTTTTGCTTGCCATTTCCCTCTCCGCTTCTCTCCGCCCCCACCTCTCAGGTGCAGGAGCTCCGGTCCCTGGGCTTTGGGCCTGAAGAGGGGTCTCTTCAAGCATTGTTCCAACATGGAGGTGATGTGGCCCGGGCCCTGACAGAGCTCCAGCGCCAGCGCCTGGAGCCCTTCCATCAGCGCCTCTGGGACAAGGGCCCTGATCCCACCCCTTCTTGGGATGGGCCAGATAAGCAGGTGCCAGGAGGAGAATCCACTTGGCGGAGCAGGGGGAAGGCCGAGGGGTAGGATTCTTGGGGTCTGACAGCCACTCCTCCCCCCGAATCACATTGTAGAGTCTGGTCAGACGGCTTTTGGCAGTCTATGCGCTCCCCAGCTGGGGCCGGGCAGAGCTGGCGCTGGCCCTGCTGCAGGAGACACCCAGGAATTATGAACTGGGGGACGTGGTGGAAGCTGTGAGGCACAGCCAGGACCGGGCCTTCCTGCGCCGCTTGCTTGCTCAGGAGTGTGCTGTGTGCGGCTGGGCCCTGCCACGCAACCGGGTAAGCCCGCCCCCTCTGCACCTGGCCTCAGGATGACTCTCTTTCCTTTGGGCCCTGCTCCGCCCCAGCCCCCCATCGGCCCTGTCTTTTGAACCCTGCAGTTGCCCATGTGCCCCGGACGGTGTCTGAGAAGGGGAGGGCAGGAATAGGCCGCCTCCTCCTCCACCTTATTTTTACTGTTCCACTATGGAACATTTCAAACACAAAACGTCAGCTTTCCTTGTCCAAATTCTCCCAACTCCCATGTATTCATCAGCGTGCTTCTGCAGTCATCAGTGCTTCACCAGTCTTTATTCCACCTACACACACACAGAATTATTTTGAAGCAAATCTTAGGCATCATATAGTCAGTCTGTAAATACTTGAGTATGTATCTCTGAAAGGTAAAAGTCTTTGAAAACATAACCACAAATACCATTAGCGCACAAAAAAATGACCAGGAATTCTTGAATGTCATCATCAAATATCCAGTTGGCGGGAGCAGGCCCCTCTTATCTCCTGAGCCTCTGCTTACTCTAGGCCAGAAATGGCAGTTCTTGGGCCAAATACAGTCCAGTTTAGTTAGGCTGGCTCTGGACATGTTGTGTTTTGTTTTGTTCTCTACTTTTTATTTTAAAATAATTGTAGATTCTCAGGAAGTTGTAAAAATAGTATAGAGTCCTGTGTGCTCTTTACCCACCTTCTCCCAGTGGTGGCATCTTCTGTAATTACTGTACAATATCAAGACCAGGAAATAAACACTGGGGGTGCCTGGGTGGCTCAGACGGTTAAGCATCTGCCTTCGACTCAGGTCATGATCCCAGGGTCCTGGGATCGAGCCCCACATCAGGCTCCCTGCTCCACGGGGAACCTGCTTCTCCCTCTGCCTCTCTCTCTCTCTCTCATGAATAAATAAATAAAATCTTTAAAAAAAAAAAAAGAAACACTGGTACAGTGTGAGCTAGACTGCAGACCTTGTTCATTTTTCACATGGATGTGTGCGTGGCTCTGTGCCGTTTTATCCCGCGTATAGGCTCATGGAACCACCAAGATACGGATTGTTCCATCACCACAAAGGAACCCCCTGGTGCAGCCCCTTTATAGTTGCAGCTTTCTTTCTTTCTTTCTTTCTTTTTAAGATTTTTATTTGACAAGAGACAGAGAGCAAGAGAGCACAAGCAAGGGGAACTGCAGAGGGAGAGGGAGAAGCAGACTCTGCTGAGCAGGGAACCCGATGCGGGACTCTATCCCAGGACCCTGGGATCATGACCTGAGCCGAAGGCAGATGCTTAACTGACTGAGCCACCCAGGCGCCCCTAGTTGCAACTTTCTTCCCTTCCTCCTGTCACCTGACAACAACTAGTCTATTCTCCATCTCTATAGTATCGTCAGTTCAGAGATGTTATTTGTTTGTTTGCTTTTAGTTGAATGTGAGTGCCTTCGGAGGGTGCTCTTCCGTTTACTTTAGGCCTCACCGTTGTCTGTTTTCTCCTGTGACTGTCTTCAGACATTTAGATTGCCTGCCAGGCACTTGTTGGAGGTTGCTGCCTTGGCCATTCATTAATTAGACCCGGGTTTCTCGGTGGACCCCTGGCTACTGCCCCTTCCCCAGGCTGGCAGCTGTGGCTTCAGACCCACTCCTCTCCCTGCCTCACCCTGTAGATGCAGGCCCTGACTTCCTGTGAGTGCACCATCTGCCCTGACTGCTTCCGCCAGCACTTCACTATCGCCTTGAAGGAGAAGCACATTACCGACATGGTGTGCCCCGCCTGTGGCCGCCCCGACCTCACTGATGACACACAGCTGCTCAGCTACTTCTCTACCCTTGACATCCAGGTACTGCAGTCCCTAGGACTCGGGGTGCCCTGGGCTTTGAACAGGAACCCTGCCCACACACCACTTCTGCATCCTGTCCCCAGCTTCGGGAGAGCCTGGAGCCAGATGCTTATGCGCTGTTTCACAAGAAGCTGACTGAGGGTGTGCTCATGCGGGACCCCAAGTTCTTGTGGTGTGCCCAGGTAAGTGGCCTGCGCAGGGGAGCTGACTGGAGGGGGTGGGGGGAGGGCAGGGTGCCAGACCAGGCCTCAGATAGCTTTATGCTCTTGCACCCACAGTGCTCTTTTGGCTTCATATATGAACGGGAGCAGCTGGAGGCAACGTGTCCCCAGTGTCACCAGACCTTCTGTGTGCGCTGTAAGCGCCAGGTGAGGCACATTCATCCTTTCAGAAAGAACTCGCTAAGCTACTGGCAGGTACTATGTCAGACTCGGGGTATGCCGAAGCACGGAACAGACGTGAGCTCTGGGCTTGAGGAGCTTGCAGACTAGTCAGGAAAGGAGGGAGGGACGGAGGGAGACAGGGAGGCGAGGGGGAGGGAGGGTGAAAGGTAAGGTAACGGAGGAAGGAATGGGGAGGGAGGGAGGGAAGGAAGGAAAGGCGAGGAGGAAGGAGGGAAAGGTGGTGCGGGAGGGAGAGAGCCTAAGTACACAAGGCCTAAGTTCTATAAAGAAAACACAGGAATCGGAGATTAGGAATAACAGAGCAGACCTACTTAGGATAGAGAAGTCAGACAAGTCTTCTCTAAAATGGTTTAATTTAAGCTCAGGCCTGAAAGTTAAGAAGAAGCCAACTTTGCAAAGGATATTCGGGACAGAAAGAACAACACATGGAAAGGCCAAAGTCAGAAAAAGTGTTGTGTGGCTGGAGCCCCAAGAGCAAGGGTGAGAGTGGCAGGCGGTCGGAGAGGAGCTAGCTGCCAGATCAGGAGAGGCCTTGAGGCCAAGTGAGGAAGGTATTTGCCTTTTATTCTAAGACTAAGCAAGGGGTGATAACTGTCTCATTTGCCTTTTAAGAAGTTTAATATTTGAGTGCTCGCTTTGGCAGCACATATTCTAAAAAGTTTAACGTCAGATACCAAAAAGTGACATCTCTATTACAAAACACAATAGTAATAAAATGACCACCTGAGACCCTACCACTAAATCTCGAAACTAGAACACTCCCAGTGCTCTTGAAGCCGCCCGCCTTACATTCTCCAAGGCTCCTTGGCCGCAGGGTGGAGCGTGCACTGCAGGCGAGCAGGTGCGGAGGCAGACACACCAGGACCCGAGGCAAGACCTGACCTGGCCTGGAGTAGCGGGGCCATAGTAGGGATGAAGAAAAGGGACAGGGCTGAGATAGGCTTGGGGGGTGGACAGAAGACCTGCTAGTGAATATGTGCCGGTATGAGGAAGCGAAGGAACCCAGGCTAGCCCCTTGGTTTGAGATGGGAGCCAATGGCGAAGGACAGTGCCACAAACTAAGCCAGGGACCACTAGGTAGGAGAGGCGGGGCCCTCAGGAAGGGCCCAGGGTGGAGTTTTCAGGTGAGGCTTGCTTTCCCTCCTGCAGTGGGAGGAGCAGCACCGAGGCCGGAGCTGCGAGGATTTCCAGAACTGGAAACGCACCAATGACCCAGAATACCAGGCCCAGGGCCTGGCCATGTATCTCCAGGAGAATGGCATTGGTAAGGGTGGCCCTCCAGGCCTGTTTGCCGGGTCATTTGTCACTGCCCGCGGCTCTCTTCCTAAGGGCCTTGTGGAGCGGTGGCAGCCCCAGCCCTGACCTGCTGTCCTTTGCAGACTGCCCCAAGTGCAAGTTCTCGTACGCACTGGCCCGAGGAGGCTGCATGCACTTTCACTGCACCCAGTGTCGCCACCAGTTCTGCAGTGGCTGTTACAATGCCTTTTACGCCAAGAATGTGAGCCCGGAGAATGGGGATGGAAGGGACAGGAGGGTGGGCGGCTGCCATCGGGTGGACAGGGGGGCCAAAGGCATGGAGGAGTAGCCTAGGGGAAGAGAAGGGGAGGCCAGTGGGGTGTAAAGCACCTCTCTCTGTCCCCCTTCTGCCTGCTCCAGACCCTCCAATATCTCCCATCTTCCCCCATCCCTAGACCCCTCATGCAGGGGTTCTGAGAAGCCAGGACCCCAACCGTCTCCAACTTCCCCTCTCCCATCTGGGTTTCCGCCAGAAATGTCCAGACCCTAACTGCAGGGTGAAAAAGTCCCTGCATGGCCACCACCCACGAGACTGCCTCTTCTACCTGCGGGACTGGACTGTTCTCCGGCTCCAGAAGCTGCTACAGGTCAGGGGTGGCCAGCCTGGCTGGGTTTGCAGATTGCCCAGGGTAGGAGGCAGGGCCCCGGGTGGCAAGAAAGGAAAGGCTCCCTGCTGGGCAATTCAGCGGGGCTGGCATCAAGGGGAATCTAACGCCCATCCTTCTGCCCCTCCTCAGGACAATAATGTCATGTTCAACACAGAGCCCCCAGCAGGGGCCCGGGCGGTTCCTGGCGGTGAGTGTCGGGACAAGCCTGGGAGAAGGGGTGAGGGCGGGCTGGGCTCCCACTGTGTTGTGGGTAAGGGGGAGGCTTGGGTGTGTGGTCAGAGCTCGGCCTGTGCTGACTTGTGTGTTTCTGGGCAGATTAACCTCTCTGGGCCTACTTTCTTCCTCTGTGATGTGGGAGTAATATGCCTACTTTGCAGCTCAGCTGTTTTACATGAGGCCACATTGAAGCACCTGGCACTTGATCCTAATTTCCTTCTCCCATTTCTGAAGGATAATGACTCGTTAACTCAACGAGACTTGCTAGTTGCACTGTTTTAGATTCTATGAGGGCAACAGGGAGAGGTTACCTATGGTTCTAATCTGCCCCACCCCTTATTACCATAAGGTAAGACCTTCCCAGAGTAAGTTAACTAGGCCCGAGCTAAATCACAGCCAAAAGAGTTATCTCAAGAGAGTATGTGACGATAAACAAAAGAGAAAGAGTAGTGATTACGGACCAAAAGCAAGCTTGGATAAAAACAGGGCCAGCAAGGCCCCTGCTTGTGTGTCAGAGCTGGGCTGCCACGGCGCTCTCTCTCAGCTCCCAGGGCCCTCTGACCCCCAGCACTGTTAGGGCAGTCCCCTCCCTGGAGGCTGCCTCCCCTGCCTCCGTTCATACCCCAGCTCTCCGGGGGCTTCGTGGTTAGTGATGTCCTCCCAACACAAGGGTCCCTTCCTTCCCTTATCCTTAGGTGGCTGCCGAGTGATGGAGCAGAAGGAGGTTCCTAATGGGTTCCGGGATGAAGCCTGTGGCAAGGAGACCCCGGCTGGCCATGCTGGGCTCTGCCAGTGAGTATCAGGCACGGCCCGGAGCTCGGTGGTGGGGACGGTGCGCCTGGGGAGTACCGGGGGGCTGCGGGAGTGGTGGGTCCTGCAGGGGAAGTGGTGGAGGGTGCTGTCTGGGCAAGGGCGTGGCTAGGTGGTACACAGGGACTGTGTGCCTACCGGGGCAAGCGGCAGGAGTTGTCAGTCTTGTTCGCCTGAGTAGGCGAGTGCCCGGCAAGGTGCTGGGCACGCTAGCTTAATGTTAGCCGGATGGAAGAACAAATACCCTGTCGTCTCCCCAGGGCACACTACAAAGAATATCTTGTGAGCCTCATTAATGCCCACTCACTGGACCCAGCCACCCTGTATGAGGTAGAGGAGCTGGAAACAGCTGCTGAGCGCTACCTGCACGCACGCCCTCAGCCAGTGGCCGGGGAGGACGCCCATGCCTACCACGCCCGCCTATTACAGGTAAAGCACCCCCCCCAGCCTCACCTCTGACCCACGCCCTAGAAGTCCCCTGTCCAGCCTGTGTCTGAGCTCTAGGCTTCCAGTGTGATCATTTTCTCTCTCCTTCTGCAGAAGCTGATGGAAGAGGTGCCCTTGGGACAGAGTATCCCTCGCAGGAGGAAGTAGCTGAGGGCAATGATCCTCTTGAGGGTCTCAAGGCCCAACCTCCTCAGGAACAGCTCCAGCACCAATAAAGAGGCATCTCCTTGCCCAGGCTTTTTGGTGGTCCTTCTTCTGGCCCCACCATCTGGGGCACCAGGGAGAGAGGGGGGTGAACTGAGAGCTTTGCTGAAAGGGTTGCCTGCAGCCCACCACCTGACCCTCCTTGGACTCAGGGCCAGGAAGGAATTGACACCATGGATGGCCAAGGAGCCCCTCCCCAGCCAGCCACCTGGCCTGGGCTTTCTCCTCCCCTACCTCCTTTGTTCCTTCCTGGAATTCGGCTGATATTTGAGGTCACCTACTAGGCACCAGGCAGGCACGAGGGGGAAAACACAGATGCACGGGTGCTATAGGGCCAGCCAGAGGACTCAGGCCAGACTCCAGGACCCTGGCCTCCCTGGGAAGCAGCAGTGTCACAGAGATCAGGGAGTAGCTAAAGGGGTTGTGGCGGGGAGGGGGTTGGAAATGAGCCTGAGCGGGGAGGAGCCCTTCTGTGTCCGACCGTGGGATTCCAAGAGCGAGGTCCTCAGGTGCTGCTGCTGCCCCCTGGTGGCGCGCGGTTGCCCTGCAGCTCAGGCCACGTGATTTCTGAGAAGAGGCCCTGCCTAGAGGAGAACTGAAACTTAGGGTGGGGACTGTAGGAAGGGGCGGAGAGATCAGGACGCTGCCTGGACGGCTGCTGAGCCGAGGGCAGCTGCATCCTGGGACAGTCAGCGAGCCGCGCAGGTAAGACCGGCCGAGAGTGGACGTCAGCCTGGGTCTAGAGCTGGAAGGCCCGGCCGGATCGGAGACGGGGGGTGGGGGCTCCCGGGGCCCCTCCGCGGAACAGGAATATACAGGTGGCTTGTGAGCCAGGACGGGGTGGTTTGGCCTGAGTGAGAGACTGACCACGGGCCAGAGTCCCCAGCCCTAGAGGCAAAGGACAGGAGGCCCTGCTGATAGGTTGTTGGAAGTCTCAGCCCCGGCTCCAGCTGCCCCGATTTATTTTCTTGCCTTCTGGCCCTGCCCACTTCCGCTGCAGCCCTGCCCCACCTACCCCAGAGGCAAGCAGAGGGGAAGGGTTGGTGGGATCAAACCTAGATTATGGGGCTGGTGGGTGAGGGACCTATGGGGCATCTCAGAAGCCCATACTACCTCTGCAAATGCTTGGGGTAGAGAGCGGGCCTCTCCCCACGAGCCACACCAAGGCCACACCAAGGGAGTTCTCTGCTAGACAGATTCCTGAAAAGTCTTAAAACTAAGACCAATGTCTAAGGTTTCCTTCCAGATATCACGGCTTGGGATGTTAAAAGGAATGTATTTCTTTGTCATTACTAATAAAGGGAGAAACGACACAATTTGGCCCCAGAATTTTGAGAAATGTCTACAGGCAAAAGATGGATGGGATCACTGGGGGCCCTTGCCGGGATCCAACCCCGGGACAGATGTTCCCTCCCACGGTGTTGATTCCACTGATGCTACCTGCGACTCTTGTCCCCAGGATGGCATCAGGCAGGGCACGCTGCACCCGAAAGCTGCGGAACTGGGTGGTGGAGCAAGTGGAGAGCGGGCAGTTCCCCGGGGTGTGCTGGGACGATGCAGCCAAGACCATGTTCCGGATCCCCTGGAAGCACGCGGGCAAGCAGGACTTCCGGGAGGACCAGGATGCCGCCTTCTTCAAGGTGAAAGAGCCCGGAAAGCAGCCCCTCCGAGGGAAGGGTGGCGTATACACTGAAGCTCTCGCCCTCCAGGGGCTGTGTCAGCCTGGGTTTCAGAGAAAGAGGAGATGGGAGGGTAGAACCAGCTGCATTTTGGATACAGCCCGATACAAAGTGAAAGTGCAAAAATTGTGAAGGGTTTCGAGACAGCGGTAGCAGAGCATAAACCCGAGCGCTGGGCCTTCTGTGCGCGCACTCAGGTGGTGGGACCTCGAAGCTGGCCGGGGTGTGTGACATGCTGCCTCTGCTTTACTTCCTGTGTTTTGAAGGCCTGGGCGATATTTAAGGGGAAGTACAAGGAGGGGGACACGGAAGGCCCTGCTATCTGGAAGACTCGTCTGCGCTGTGCCCTCAACAAGAGTCCTGAATTTGAGGAGGTTCCTGAGAATGGCCATAGGGACGGAGCTGAGCCCTACAAGGTGTATCGGCTGCTTCCGCCATCAGGGACCCTCCCCGGTGGGTGTCCCCTTGCCCAGCCACTCCTAGAAGCAGCACAGTAGGGACGGAGGGAGGATGGAGATGGGAGCCTTCTGGGAGGGTGCTGGGCCTCTCCCCAGGTTCCTCATTCAGAGTTCTACCCTGTCCCTGTCCTTGGGGAGCTGCTGCCCAGGTTCCCCTGCCTGGTCCTGTCCATCCTTTCACTGCCCCCCTGTCCTACCCTCTGTCCCCAATTAAGGCTCTGACCTTTCTCCCCCTCCACAATATACCACAGCCCAGCTGGGGACCCAGAAATCACCATCAAAGCGACGTCACAGTTCTGTGTCCTCTGAGAAGGAGGATGAGGGTACCACAAAGAACGGCAAGCTCAGTTCCTCCTTGCTTGAGGACCCCCTCAGAAATGTAAGAGCTGGGGAGGGACTGGGGGTGGGGGGCCCAAGGGCAGGACGGTCAGTAGGGGAGAGGTGGGCCAACGATAGTCACTGTGTCTGCAGGAGGAGGTGGGGGCCAATGGGGGAGCAGGCCATTCAAACTTCGGGAGCAGCGGCGGCAGCAGCCCCGAGCCTCAGGAAGGTACCACCTGCCCTGCCTCTGTTCGTTGCCCCCATGCCGTAGCCTCTGGCCCTTGGATTCCCCGTTCCCATTCTGAACTGTACGCCTCTGCTTCTCCTATAGGGACAGACACAACTGAAGCCCCTTTCCAAGGAGATCAGGTGTCACTGGAGTTTCTGCCCCCTCCAGACTCAGGTGTGTGGCGTTTCTGACTCATCCCTGCTCCCTGTCCCCCTAGCTTGTCTCCCTGTCATCGTGCATGTGTTATTGGATCAGTCAGGGTTTGCAGCAAACTGGGCCCACCTTACCCAGGCAGAGGCACCAGTTTCTCGGCAGTACACCTGGCCAGACTCCAGACTCCAAACAGCTCAATTCTCAAAAATACCCCCTATGCACTCTATTCCCTGGAAATCCACTTTGAGACATTAATTCCTGTCGGTCAAGCAGAGACCCAGTCTCTGGGACCTTCTTATAAACTGTAAGACCCTGGGCAATAAGCACTGAGACCTCAGGGGGCATTTGTGTATCAGCTCCTCTCCTGAGTGACGGGAAAGTCTGACAGGAAGCCCCTTGGCTGGTGAGGGTGGCCGGAGGGCGGATGAGGAGGGAGGTGCCTTCTCTAACCTCAGGAGGTGAAGCCGCTACCCCCGCCCTCGCTTGGTTTCCCTCTTGGACCTCCTGTTTCTCACCAGCAAAATGAGGATGTGGGATTTGCAAGGAGCCCCTCCTCATTTCCTCAGGCCCTGGTGCTGACCAGGCGGACCCCTCGGGTGAAGTCCAGGTGCAGCTGGTGGTTCTCTGTCCGCAGACTACTCGCTGCTGCTCACCTTCATCTACGGCGGGCGTGTGGTGGGTGAAGCCCAGGTGCAGAGCCTGGACTGCCGCCTTGTGGCTGAGCCCTCGGGCTCCCAGTGCGGAATGGAGCAGGTGGTCTTTCCCAAGCCTGACCCACGAGAGCCCACCCAACGCCTGCTAAGCCAGATCGAGAGGGGCGTCCTGGTAGCCAGCAACTCCCGGGGCCTCTTCGTGCAGCGCCTCTGCCCCATTCCCGTCTCCTGGAATGCGCCCCAGGCACCACCCGGTCCCGGCCCGCATCTGCTGCCCAGCAATGAGTGCGTGGAGCTCTTCAGAACCAACTACTTCTGCAGAGGTGAGGCTGTTCCAGCTGAGCGGAGCCCATGCCCCCACCTCTTAGTCCCCCCGGGACCTGCTAGGCTCTGCCACCACCCTGTTTCCTCCAGTAGATCCTTCCTTACAGCTCATGTGCGCGGTGCACAGCCTGTGGGGCCCTGGGCTCAGCCCCACAGCTGCCTGGCAGCCGCCCTTCCCCGGCGCAGGCCTCGGAAGATGAGGCTCGGGAGCTCAGCACACGAGTCCCATCTCGGGGACTGTCCCCGTGTGGCAGCAGACAGTAACGGGAAGGTGCGCCCCCGGGGCCTCCCCAGCGTCTACACTTACGCACACGTCATCGACATATTTGGGAGAGCTGGTGCACATTACCCACACCAGCTGTGCCACACCCCAGGCAGCTCCCCTGATTGCCCTTCTCCCGTCCACTCCTCCAGTTCCACTTCCTGCCTCCATTCACCTCTAAACCTGACCTTAGGAGTTAGGGGCCAGGAGTATAGGGGACGCAGGGTAGGAACGTCCCAGGGCCATGGGTGCTCTTGGTAGGGAGGGTGCGAGCAGGCAACAGGGGGTGGGGGACACCTCTGTGTTAGCAGCCCAGACTGCTGCCATGAGGACTCCAGGCTCTTCCAGCAGAGAGCTTTGCAGGTTGTATAAAAATCAGTTACCTTAAAACACTTCTTACTTGGAGAAAGGGCACCCTTTCGTATTTGCACACGGGTGAGAAGCAGCAGAGTTGCTGGCATCTCTCCTGACGTGAGGGAACAGCCTCGTGACCCTGCAGCTCCTGTTCTGGCTCTGGTCTCCAATTGGCCCCACAATCACCGCTCTTTGTCCAGGATGGGCCCCTCTCTATTCCCACCCTCCCTGTGACCTCTCTCTTCTCTTTTCTTTCTTCCAACCCTTTACCCTTTCTCTTTCATCAGACTTGGCCAGGTACTTCCAGGGCCTGGGCCCCCCACCCAAGTTCCAGGTGACACTGAATTTCTGGGAGGAGAGCCCCAGCCCCAACCATACCCCAAAGAGTCTTATCACAGTGCAGGTGAGTTCAGGGCGGGGGAAGGCCAGCCTCCCTGTGGGGGTGGGGTGGGGGTGGGTTCCAGGAGGAGAAGGGGCCTCTGGGGGAAAGGAACTCCTAGGGGTAGTGTCTGCCTCAGCTGTGCTCATGATCATCTCTTCCCCACCTTTTTTGGCACAGATGGAGCAGGCCTTTGCCCGACATTTATTGGAGGAGACTCCAGAGGAGCAGTCAGCCACTCTGTCCCTGCTGCAGAGCCTGGGGGACCCATCTTCCTCCTCTCCTCTCTGTTCCTCCTATCTCCTTTGAAAGAGACTCATTCTCCACACTGTTGACCTGCCTCCCTCGGTGATAATTCTCAATGGTTGTCTCTGATGGTTACGTCCTTGAACTGACGATACACCTGGCTGGCAGAGAACTCAGGGGTGATTTTTATCCACCCCACCACCTTTTTGTTTTGTTTTGTTTTTTTGAGATATGCCTTCTTTCATCTTTGAGGAACCGACCTGGGAAAGTACAAATGGTGTGAACTCAGGGGACCTTTCCTCTTCCCCCACCCCTAAAGCCAAGCACTTTATATTTTCTTCTTAGATGTTCACTAGGGATTTAAAATAAAACTTTATTGAAAGAGGAGTCAGTATCTGCTTTGTTGGGTTGAAAAGGTAGCAGGGGTCACAGGGAAGTGCTAAAGATGTAATTTGAGAGCGAAATACTTGGGTTTTCTTCCTGCTGACCTCTCTGGGCCCCTTTCCTCTCCTCCACCCACAGGCTCTGGCTAGGAAGCTGTCTGGGCTCCGTGGGTTCCGGGCCTGGGGAGAGGATCGAGGTTAACCACCACGAAGAGCACAACCTACGGCTGCTGTTGCCACCAACTTCACATGGAAAAATCTGGGCTCCGCTCTTCTTGGCTAGAGGCCTCTGATTCGGGCCTTACAACAGGCTTAGAGTTGGACTCTGGGCTGGAGGTCTAAATGAACAGGAGAACTTGAAGTTGCCCTCAAACTATGGGCTAGAGGCACTGGAGCCTGGGAAGGGAGGGGGGACCGGAGGGAAGAGCTGCTGAGCCTCCTATGCTGAGGGAGGCCAGGCCCCGGTGCCTCTTCTCCCAGCACATGGGGCACAGTCACCCCAACAGAAGGGGACTCCCAGCCTGGTTTCCTTGCTCTACCTAAGCCTCACAAAAGACCATCTGGCCTAGACCGCCATGTCACCAACACTCTGTTGGCTGAGATTTGAGGGCTCCAAATCAGCTGACACTCCTCTCCCTTACCCCCTGTGTTTATTTTGCCACCAAACTGAAAGTTTTCCCTTCACAGGCCACTTGTCATCTTACCTCTCCACTCACGTCCCGCAGACCAGTTCAGACCTAAGTCACCACTTAGCTGATGCCGCAGCCTCCAACTTCCCCCTTCCTGCAGGGGACACCAGCTTGGAGGAGAGGGGCCTCCCAGATCAAACTCTTCCCTGTCATGTCGCTCTTATAAGCCTCCCTGGTTCATCTACTTGATCAAAACCAACACGCCTAGATCCTCAAGGATCTTACTGTCGCATTTGGCAAACTTCAGTGCTGCCTTCGAGCCTTTCTGCCTCCTTGGACCTTCCTTCTCTTCAGTCTTGCCCATCATCCTCCTGAGAAGCCAAGAGCCCAAACAGGCATCTGCATTAGCAGGGAAGAAAGCAGGTACTGAGTGCGCGGGTACACGAACTCTGTTGTGCCATTGATTTGCCAAAATCCCTCCTGGCCCTTGTTTGCACTTGCTACCTCCTTGACTTCCATCTTCTTTCTTTTCCTTTCTTTTTAATTTTTTTTTTTTTAAAGATTTTTTTTATTTATTTATTTGACAGAGAGATAGAGAGCACAAGTAGGCAGAGCGGCAGGCAGAGGGAGAGGGAGAAGCAGGCTCCCCACTGAGCAGGGAGCCGGACGTGGGGCTCGATCCCAGGACCCCAGGATCATGACCTGAGCCGAAGGCAGCCGCTTAACCGACTGAGCCACCCAGGCGCCCCTTTAATTTTAATTCCAGTATAGTTAACATACAGTATAGTTGACACATGTACAATTCTTTATCCATTTATCTATCGATGGATATCTAGCCATAGTTTGGCTATTGTAGATAAGGCTGCTATAAACACAGGGGGGCATGTATCCATTTGAATTAGTGCTTTCATATTCTTTGGGTAAATACCCTGTAGTGGAATTACTGAATCATATAGTAGTTCTATTTTTATTTTTATTATTTTTTTAAAGATTTTATTTATTTATTTGACAGAGAGAGGGAACACAAGCAGGGGGGAGGGATAGAGGGAGAAGCAGACTCCCCACTGAGCAGGGAGCCCGATGCGGGACTCGATCCCAGGACCCTGGAATCATGACCTGGGCCGAAGGCAGACACTTAATGACTGAACCACCCAGGTGCCCCAGTAGTTCTATTTTTTTTTTTTATTTAAAGATTTTATTTATTTATTTGAGACAGAGAGAATGAGATACAGAGAGCATGAGAGGGAGGAGGGTCAGAGGGAGAAGCAGACTCCCTGCCGAGCAGGGAGCCCGATGCGGGACTCGATCCCGGGACTCCAGGATCATGACCTGAGCCGAAGGCAGTCGCTTAACCAATGGAGCCACCCAGGCGCCCCCCCAGTAGTTCTATTTTTAATTTATTAAGGAACCGCCATACTGTTGTCCACAGAGGCTGCACCAGTTTGCATTCCCACCCACAGTGCACAGGGTTGCTTTTTCTCCACATCCTCTCTGACACCTGTTGTTTCTTGTATTTTTGATTTTAGCCATTCTGAGAGGTGTGAGGTGATAACTCATTGTGGTTTTGATTTGCATTTCCTTGAGAATGAGTGATGTTGAGCATCTCTTCATGTGTCTGTTGGCTGCCGTCTGTATGCTTTCTTTGGAGAAATGTCTGTTCATGTCTTCTGTCCATTTTTTAATATTGGACTATTTGTTTTTCTGGTGTTGAGTTGTATAAGTTCTTTATATTTTTTGGATGCTAACCCTTTATGAGATATGTTGTTTGCAAATATCTTCTCCCATTCAGTAGGTTGCCTTTTAGTTTTGTTGATGGTCCCCTTCACTATGCAGAAGCTTTTTATTTTGTTGTAGTCCCAATAGCTTATTTTTGCTTTTGTTTCCCTTGCCTCAGGAGACATATCTAGAAAAATGGTACAGCTGATGTCAGAGAAATTACCACCTGTGCTCTCTTCTAAGATTTTTATGGTTTTTTTTTAAAGATTTTATTTATTGATTTGACAGAGAGAGACACAGTGAGAGAGGGAACACAAACACGGGGAGTGGTAGAGGGAGAAGCAGGCTTCCTGCTGAGCAGGGAGCCCGATGTGGGGCTCGATCCCAATACCCCGGGAACATGACCTGAGCCGAAGGCAGACGCCTAACGACTGAGCCACCCAGGCGCCCCGATTTTTATGGTTTTAAGTCTCACTTTCAGGTCCTTAATCTGCGTTCAGTTTATTTTTATGTATGGTGTAAGAAAGTGGTCCAGATGCATTCTTTTGCATGTTGCTGTCCAGTTTTCCCACCACCATTTGTTGAAGAGACTGTCTCTTTCCCATTGCACAATTCTTGCCAACTTTGTTGAAGATTCATTGACCATATAGTTGTGCGTTTAATTCTGGGCTCTCTATTCTGTTCCATTGATCAGTGTGTATTTTGTAAATATTTATTTATTTATTTTAGAAGGAGAGCAAGCACAAGTGGGAGGGGCAGAGAGAGAGGGAGAGAGACTCTCAAGCAGACCCTGCACTGAGCACAGAGCCAAATGTGGGGCTTGATCCCAGGACCCTGAGATCATGACCTGAGCCAAACCCGAGAGTCAGACACTCAACTGACACACCACCCAGGCGCCCCTCTCTGTGGCTATTTTCATGCCAGTACTATACAGTTTTTATTACTACAGCTATGACCTGAAGTCTGGAATTACGATGCCTCCAGCTTTGCTTTTCTTTCTCAGAATTGCTTTGGCTATTCGAGGTTTTTTTGTGGTTGCATACAAATTTTAGGATTGTTTGTTCTAGTTCTTTGAAAAATACGGTTGCTATTTTGATAGGGATTGCATTAAATCTGTAGATTGCTTTGGGTAGTATAGACGTTTTAACAATATTTGTTCATCCAGTTCATGAGCATGGAATGTCTTTCCATTTTTTTGTGTCATATTCAATTTCTTTCATCAGGGTTTTATAGTTTTTAGAGTACAGATCTTTTACCTCTTTGATTAAGTTTATTCCTAGGTATTTTATTATTTTGGGTACAATTGTAAATGGGATTGTTTTCTTAATTTCTCTTTCTGCTGCTTCATTATTAGTGTATAGAAATGCAATGGATTTCTGTACATTAATTTTGTATCCTGTGACCTTATTGAATTCATTGATCAGTTCTAGTAGTTTCTTGGTGGAGTTTTTAGGGTTTTCTATATATAGTATCATGTCATTTGCAAATAGTGAAAATTTTACTCCTTCCTTACCAGTTTGGATGCCTTTTATTCCTTTTTCTTGTCTGATTGCTGTAGCTAATACTTCTAGTACTATGTTGAATAAAAGTGGTGAGAGTGGACATCCTTACCTTGTTCTTGACCTTAGGGGAAAAGCTTTCAGTTTTTCCCCATTGAGAATGCTGTTAGCTTTGGGTTTTTCATATATGGCCTTTATAATGTTGAGGTATGTTCCCTCTAAACCTGCGTTGTTGAGCGTTTTTATCATGAATGAATGTACTTCGTCAAATGTTTTTTTCTGCATTTATTGAAATGATCTTATCTTTTTTATCCTTTCTCTTATTGATATGATGTATTGTGATTGATTTGCAAATATTGAACCACCCTTGCAACCCAGGAGTAAATCCCACTTGAACGTGATGAATGATTTTTTTAGTGTATTGTTGGATTCAGTTTGCTAGTATTTTGAAGACTTTTGCATCTCTTCATCAGAACTACTGGCCTATAGTTTTCTTTTTTTGTGGGGTCTTTGTCTGGTTTTGGTATCAGGGCAGTGCTGGCCTCCTACAATGAATTTGGAAGCATTCCTTCCTCTTCTATTTTTTTTTTTTTAAGATTTTATTTACTTATTTGACAGAGAGAGAGAACAAGCAGGGGGAGTGGGAGAGGGAGAAGCAGGCTCCCCACTGTGCAGGGAGCCCAACGTGGGGCTCCATTCCAGGACTCTGGGATCACGACCTGATCCGAAGGCAGACACTTAACCAACTGAGCCACCCAGGCACCCCTATTTTTTGGAATAGTTTGAAAAGAATAGGTATTAACTCCTTTTTTTTTTTAAAGATTTTATTTATTTATTTGACAGAGAAAGACACAGCAAGAGAGGGAACACAAGCAGGGGAAGTGGGAGTGGGAAAGGGAGAAGCAGGCTTCCCGCGGAGCAGGGAGCCTGATGTGGGGCTCAATCCCAGGACCCTGGGATCATGACCTGAGCCAAAGGCGGCCGCTTAACGACTGAGCCACCCAGGCGCCCCTAACGCCTTTTTAAATGTTTGGTAAAATTCCCCTGTGAAGCCATCCAGTCCTGGACTTTTGGGAGTTTTTTGATCACAGATTCAATTCCATTGCTGCTAATCAGTCTGTGCAAATTTTCTATTTCTCTCTGATTCAGTTATGTTTCCAGGAATTTACCCATTTCTTCTAGGTTGTCCAATTTGTTGGCATATAATTCTCCATAATATTCTTTGATAATCTTTTGTATTTCTGTGGTGTTGTTATTTCTCCTCTTTCATTTCTGATTTTACTTGATTCCTCTTTTTTATGAGTCTAGCTAAAGATTTATCAATTTTGTTGATCTTTTCAAAGAACCAGCTAGTTTCATTGATCTATCCTTTTTTTAAAATTTAATTTTAGGGGCGCCTGGGTGGCTCAGTCATTAAGTGTCTGCCTTCGGCTCGGGTCATGATCCCAGGGTCCTGGGATCGAGCCCCGCATCGGGCTCCCTGCTCGGCAGGAAGCCTACTTCTCCCTCTCCCACTCCCCCTGCTTGTGTTCCCTCTCTGGCTGTGTCTCTCTCTGTCAAATAAATAAAAAATCTTTAAAAAAATAAAAAAATAAATAAAAAATAAATAAAATTTAATTTTACTTTCTATTTCATTTATTTCTGCTCTAATCTTTATTACTTCCTTCCTCCTTTCCTTCCATTAGTTTTGGGTTTTGTTCTTCTTTTTCTAGCTCTAGCTTTAGGTGTAAGGTTTATTTGAGATTTTTCTTGAAGTAGGCCTGTATTGCTATCAGTCTCCCTCTTAGAACAGCTTTTGTTGTATCCCAACAATTTTGGACCGTTGTGGGTTTCTTTGTTTTGTTTTGTTTTTTTAATATTTTATTTATTTGTTTGTGAGAGAAAGAGCAAGCACAAGTAGGGGGAGTGGCAAGCAGAGGGAGAGGGAGGTAGAGGGAGAAGCCTGATAAGAAGGCTCTTATCCTCCAGCTCCTTCCTGCTGAGCAAGGAGCCCAATCCGGGACTCGATCTCAGGACCCTGGGATCATGACCTGAGCCGAAGGCAGACGCTGAACCGATGGAGCCACCCAGGCGTCCCTGGACCATTGTGTTTTAATTTTCATTTGTCTCCGTGTATTCTTTGATATCCTTTTTGATTTCTTGGTTGACCCATTCATTGATTAGTAGCATGTTATTTAATCTCCATATATTTGTGATCTTTCCAGACTTTTTCTTGTGGTTGATTTCTAGTTTCATAGAGTTGTGGTTAGAAAAGATACTTTGATGCTTTTGAATTTGTTGAGACTGGTTTTGTGGCCTAGTATGTAATCTATTCTGGAGAATGTTCCATGTGCACGTGAAAAGAATGTGTATTCTGCTGTTTTAGGATGGAATGTTCTGAATATATCTATTAAATCCATCTGGTCCAATGTGTCATTCAAAGCCACTGTAAGGATACTGACTTTCTGTTTAGATGATCTGTCCATTGATGTGAGGGTTAAAGTCCCCTACTATTATTGTATTACTATTTATTACTTCCTTCATGTTTGTTATTAACTGCTTTATGTATTTGGGTGCTCCCATGTTGGGTGCATAAATATTTACAATTGTTTTATCTTCTTGTTGGATTGTTCCATTTATGATTATATAGTGTCCTCTTCCATTTTCTGTCATACCCCATATCCAATCCATCAGCAGATCCCATCATTATTCTTACAGAATCTATCCAGAATCTGACCAGTTTTCTCTGCTTCCACCACTAACACTTTGGAACAACCTACTGTCATCTCTCACATCTCTTTCTGCTTCCTTCTACATTTTTTCTACCTCCACTATTGTCCACCTTCTATCTATTCTGAACACAGTAGAGATCCTCTTAACGCATAAATCTTATTATGTCATTCCTCTGCTCAAAACCCTCCATTGGCTCTTGACTCATTCAGAGTAAAAGCCCAGATCCTTACAGTGACCTCCACAGTCCTTGTGATGTGGCTCTTATCCTCCTCTCTAACCTCACCCCTTACCATTCTTGCTCCAGGCTCCTTGAACCCACCACATTTCTGCCTCAGGACCTTTGTAGTTGCTGGTTCTTTTGTGTAAAATATTCTTCCTTCGGGTAGGTGCGTTTTGCCTCCTCTCTTCAGAGGCTTCCCTGAGCACCGTACCTAGATAGCAGCCCTCACTACTCTCCATTCTCCTATGCTGCCTCGTTGTTCTCCTAGCACTGATCACTGCTTAACATATATTTTTTTAAAGATTTTATTTATTTATTTGACAGAGAGAGACACAGCGAGAGAGGGAACACAAGCAGGGGGAGTGGGAGAGGGAGAAGCAGGCTTCCCGTGGAGCAGGGAGCCCGATGTGGGGCTCAATCCCAGGACCCTGGGATCATGACCTGAGCCGAAGGCAGACGCTTAACGACTGAGCCACCCAGGCGCCCCTACCTATTTCTCTTTGTCTACTTACTTATCGTCTCTCCTTCCCTACTCCATGAGAACAGGGACTTGTTTTGTTCATTGCTCCATCTCCAGTGCCTAGAGTGCTTGGCACATAGCAGGCATGTCGTAAATGCTGGTTGGACAGAGGGATGGATGAACAAATTATTATCTCCTACCCTAGGTTCTAAGTACCTTAAGGGTAGATGCCCCCACTTTATGATCTTTGTGCCCCAATATGAACTTGTAAACAGTGACAACATATGTACAGTGATTGAAACAGTTTGTATTATGTAGAAACTCATTTAGCCAAGCACAGTGGAATAGGTACTAGAAACACTAGAATTCAAGAGAGCAGAGTTCCCAACCAGGCTGTCATTAGGGAGCTTTGTGGTCTGGGAAAAACTGTCACATGGGCCTCTCTGTTTTCTCATCTGTAAAAGCAAGTCCTGTAAAGCTTACAAGGACTAGATTTTGAAATCTCTGTCAGCCTTGACTGTGGTTGTAAATTTGGGGTAATTGCATATTCATTTGACAAATGTTTAGTGTGCTAGTTTCCAGGAACTAGTTGAAAAAAAAAAAAAGATCTTAAGAGCTAGTAGACGGAAGGAACAAAATAAAATAGGGTCAGCTCAGCTGCAGTAAGAGCTGTGTTAAAGGGGCAGAAGCATGCCCTGGGGTCAAGGCTGGGAAGGGCATTTTAGGCCAAACCCGGGGTTGTACAAAGGCAGGAGGCTTGGGGACCAAGAATTGTTTGGGCCAAATGGCTTTTGTATGTGGAGAGGTATGCCTTGCATCCCACAAAGCTGAGGTCTCTTTCAGCTGGGAGAACATTCACAACCATTCACAACTGGAAAACAGCCCACAGCCTAAGTTGTTCAAGTTTAGGAAATGACTGAGCATGTTTCCTGTGAGATCTGACTTCTTCCTCATCCATCTGCGGCCCCCAGGCCACCTCACACCGTCTCCACCTGCCCCCACCTGCCCAGCTGACGACAGGCCCAAGGCGGGGCACTGAGGCAGACCGATCTTTGGTACTTGGTGGGTTTCAGGGGAAAGGGCAAGGTCTAACCTCAGGTCAGGCGCCCAGAAACGGGCAGGGCAGTTGCCCCCGCCATGACCCGACCTTCTCTAGTGGTCGAAATGCCCTTGTTGCCAAGCTTGCTGCGGGGCGAGGCTGGGACTGGCTCCTCCCTCATTGGTCGGCAGAGAAGTGCCACCGAGGAACCCTTGTTACCAGAGGCGAGAACGAGAGCCCATTGGTCAGGACACCTCACAATGGCCCCCGCAGCACGCGGGCTTCTTCTGATTGGTTCGCTGCCTGCCTCGGGAGACCCCTGTTGCCTCTACCCCAGGCGGGCTGGTTGGCGCCCTGGAACGGAGCGCTCCCCAGCCCATCCCTGTTCCCCATTGGCTGTTGTGGGGGCCGCCGCCATCTAATGACGAGGGAGGCGCCCAGCCCCGGAGTGCGCGCCCCCTGCGGCCGGGTCTAGTGCCGCGGGGACTGCAGGTGCCCAAGCCACGCGCAAGGCCCGGGAGCCCGGTACCTACCCCTGCGAAGGACCCCCCCCCCCGACCCCCGCGCGCTCTCCCCTCGGGACCTGGCCTGGGGCCCAGCCGGGGCCTGCCCTCGGGGAGCTCTGCCCCTCCAACCTGGAACCCGACCCGGAAGGCCCCAGTAAGTTCAAAGCAGCCACGCGGCGTGGGAACCCACTCCGGGCGGCGGAGAGGGGCGACCCAACTGCTTGCTGTGTGTGCAGTCCGCGCCTCTGGTTACTTCTCGCCCTAATTGTTTACCCACACCTGAGTGTTTATCCGTTCCTTTACCTGGCCTTCTGGGGCCGCGCCCAGCCCCGGGGCCGCCTCTCCGAGCCCTTCGCCCCGACGGGGACGAGGGTGAAAGCCCGGCGGGACAATGTTCTACTATCCCAACGTGCTTCAGCGCCACACCGGCTGCTTCGCCACCATCTGGTAAGGGCCGGGCCGTGCGCGCCGGGAGGGGCACCCAGGGGCCCCAGCCTGACGCTCCCCACCCCCACCCCCTCCAGGCTGGCAGCGACCCGCGGCAGCCGGTTGGTGAAGCGGGAGTACCTGAAGGTGAACGTGGTGAAGACCTGGTAAGGCCGGGAAGGGGCGGAGCGGCCGGACCTGAGCGGGCAGGGGGCGGGGCGGGGGGGGCGGGGGCCGCTGGACGGCGTGGGCCAGGCTGTGGGGCTGTGCCTTGGCGCAGTGGTGATCAGGGTGCGTTGTCCCCCCAGTGAGGAGATCCTCGATTACGTGCTGGTCCGAGTTCAGCCCCCGATGCCCGGCCTGCCCCGGCCCCGCTTCTCCCTCTATCTGTCAGCCCAGCTGCAGATCGGCGTGATCCGGGTCTACTCTCAACAATGCCAGTACCTCGTAGGTAAGGCGGGGAAGGCTCGGAGATGGGGCAGAGCCGCGTGGCCCGCGGCGAGGGGAGGCATGCTCAGGTCCTTGCCCTCCCTGCCCGACCTGCCCGCAGAGGACATCCAGCACATCCTGGAGCGCCTGCACCGCGCCCAGCTGCAGATCCGCATTGATATGGTGGAGACTGAAGTGTGAGTGCCCACCCTGGGCCTGGGCCACTCAGCCTTCAGTGGGCATCCTCCCTGCTTGGCGTCAGCCCTCTGCCTCAGTGCTTGACAGCCCACATTCTCGGTCTCAGACCCAGCCTGCTGCTCCCTAACCGCCTGGCCATGATGGAGACCCTGGAAGATGCTCCAGACCCCTTTTTTGGGATGATGTCTGTGGATCCCGTACTTCCCAGCCCCCTCAATATCCCTCAGGTAGGGCTCATTCCCCACAGAAGCCTCCCGCTGATGAGCTGAAAGCGCAGGAGGGGAGCGCTGTGTCTGTGCGGATCTGACACTGGGGCTAGGGAAGGGGGCCGGCCACAGCTCTCCCCTGCAGGAGTCTGTGCTGGGGGACTGTCATGGTGGACCCCTCCAGACAGAGCCATTCCACTTGTCTGTTCAAGGCCAACCTCGAGGTAGCTCTTGTCCCAACTTCTCTCCACACAGTTCCCACTGCCAAGGCCCTAAGCCAGGCCCTTGTCATCCCTTAGCCTTAGGTTTCCCTGCACATGTCCTCCTTTATCCACGTCCTGACACGTCCACAGCTTTAGACAGTGCTGCTGCTTCTTTCAAAGACACCCCCGGTCCCCCACTGCACACAGCCCTCCATGCCCGTAATGGCTACCCTTGTTCTATACTAGTTAAGTCCTACATACCCTTAGCAGACCTGGCTCAAATGTTACCCCTTTCTGAGAGGCTTTATCCTGGGCCAGAAGCAAATGTTGCTTTGGAACTGAGCACGTTGCTAGGGCCTTGTTTCACCCTTTGTGTTGCCTCTTGCTGGGGTCCTAGTCACACTGGTCTTCCTGTTAGACCATAGGCTCCCTAAGATCAAGAATCTTTTCTGTCCCCCCCAACACTTGACATAAGGGTGCAGTGCTTCCTGCACAGAAAAATGGACAAGGTCTAGATAACGGGGGCAGGGATGGGAGGAAAGGAGAGCAGATGGCAAGTGAGTTCACCGCACGCTGGTGTCACAAGGCCGCAGCGTGAAGGACTATTTTCGTTTGTTGTCTGAATAAGGTTGTGGAAGCGGGAAAACAGGGGCGGAGGATGAACCCTTCCTTTTGTCCCCAATCCCCAAAGATTCGACAGCTCCTAGAGGCTGCAAGCCCAGAGAGAGTTCTTGAGGAGGCCCCTCCTGAAGTCCCCATGGAGCCTAGGAAGCCTGGTGAGCAGAGAGCCTCTTTCCCGGAAGAGGCCTAGGAAGGCCCAAGAACTAAAGGAATGACCATCTTTGAGCTTCTCTTAAGAGCCAGGCCCTGTGAGGGGCACTCTATTTGTGTCACCTCCTCTCTGCCTCACAAGAGTCCTCTGAGATCAGAATTCTTATCTCCATTCTCCAGAGGAGGAAAGTGAGGCCCGTAGTGGTTAAGCAACCTAGCCAGGTCAGTTTGCCCGTGACTGGCCAGGGCCTGACCAGAAGCAGGTTGACTTGATTCCAGAGTCCGTGCTTTCGCCTCACCACGTGGGTGTGGGAAGCTGGAAAGCAGCAGAGGGGCTGATGTGACTCTCCTGCTCCTCCAGAGAGGATCCCGGTCACGGTGCTGCCTCCAGAGGCCATCACCCTCAAGGAGGCGGAGCCCATCCGCATGCTGCCAATCGAGGTGAGCTGTGCCCTCGCAGGAGAGCCTGAGGCCCGAGTCCTGCCTCCGGCGGCCCAGCCCAACTCACGTGCCCCCGCCCCCGTCTGCCCCCAGAGTCCTGCCTTCTCGTCTCATTGCAGCGCTCCCTGCGCCTGGCGCCTGAGCGCCCCGTGGGCCTCCTAGAGCCCCTTGCCTTTTTCAGAACTGGAATTGCGTCCCCTCTCCTTACTCCTCCTCTTGCCAGGGTGAACTGGAGCTCCCAGAGGTCAGCCGCCGAGAGCTGGAGCTGCTAATTGCTGAGGAAGAAGAAGCTATCCTGTTAGAGGAACGGCCAGGCAGGCCTCTGCCGGCACTGGAGGGTCAGCGCGCTGGCACGGGCAGGCTGGGCCTGGGCAGTGCCCCTGTCTCCTCTCTCCTGCGCTCTGAGCCCCGATCTTCTCTCTGCAGAGTTCAAGGAGGAGCCCCGGGCTCTGGAGGAGGAGAGAGGTGTACCCCCGCTCTCACCACCAGCTCTCGCACCGTAAGGGCAGGACCCCCTGGGCCAGGTAGGCAGCCAGTGCTGCGAGGGGTGGCCTCATTTCTCTTGCCCATTTTCCCCTCAGGGTGGAACTGCCCGCAGAGCCACTTCCGGTCCCGGCCCCCGAGGAGGTGAAGCCAGTAGGCTGGGAGCCTGAGGCCCTGGTTACTGGTGAGTACCCATCATGCCTGGGCCCTTCCTGGGGGTCCTTGCACAGCTACTGCAGTCAAGGGCCCCGTATTCCAACTTGCTGCAGGGAGGCCTTCTAGCTTCTTGCGTGGGTGGCTGCCAGGGCGAAGGGGGGGTGGCAGAGCCGGGACCTAGAGTGTTGTTGCAGAGGTGACCCCCCTGCCGGAGCTGCGCCTGCCAGCCCCGCCCAGCCCAGAGGTGAGTCGTGTCCCTGCCAAGCTTTCTCCTCCCCTTTGCCCTCCTCTCCCAGAGCTGCTCATCCGTCTTCAGTTTCCCCCAGCCCTGGGCCACTGCTAGCCTTCCCCGGGCCTTGGCACAAGTTGGTAAAAGGTGGCCTTGCCCACCCTCCATTTTATCCAACCTGCACTCCCCGGATGGGCCCCCCCACCACCACGTGAGGTCAGAGCTGCACCTGGAGGCCCTGCCCAAGCTCTTTCCTGGGGTGCCTCTGGAGTGGGGATGCGGGGCCTGTTTTGCAGCCCACCAAGGTGACAGGAAAAGGAGTAATGGGTAGCCTTGCCCCCACGTCCCCTCCCCAATCAGAGGCTGCGGCCCCCAGTGCCCCCCTATCCCTGGGGTCCACCTGCTCGCCGCCGCCGCCGCCAGTTACTGTTCTGGGACAAGGAGACTCAGATCTCCCGGGAGAAATTCCAGGAACAACTGCAAACCAGAGCGCACTGCTGGGAGTGTGTGAGTGCAGCCCCAGGCTCTTGCGGGCCACAGAGGGAGGCAGGGAGGGCCCGAGGCCACACGTGCTGGGCCGTCCTGGGCCGTCTAAACTCTGGGGAGGCACCGGGAACGATCCCCAAAGTGCACGCGCTCCAGGTTTGCACAGAGACAACTCTCCACTTTCCTTTAGTGACTCCACAAAGCACATGGCTGGGCACCCCCTGGCAGTGGGCGGGGCCAGGCAGGGGCGGGAGCCTGAGAGTTGGACGGTTGGAGGCCTTGGAACAAAGCATTGCAAAGAAGTAGAGAAGGGGCAGGGAGGAGTGCCTCCCTCCTAACTGGGCTTCTGCCGCCCCCCCCCCCCCCCCCCCCCCCGCTGCAGCCAAAGGTGCAGCCTCCCGAGAGGACCACGAGGAGCCCCACGGAGCTATTCCGAACCCCAACTCAACGTAAGGAGTGGTGGGAGTTGGCATGTGGGGTCTTCTGAACCCATAGTCCTCCGTCTTGGTGTTCCTCACACGTCCAACCCCACCCCTGCCGCCCCTCCCTCCCCAGCTGGCTGGCTCCCCCCAGAACTGCTGGCCCTGTGGACCCACTGTGCCCAGCCACCCCCAGAAGCACTCAGGCGAAGGCCACCCCCAGAGCCTGAGAGGGAGGTGGCAGCTGAGGAGGAAAGGATGGAAACTCTCAGCGATATCGAGGTAACTGCACCCCCTTCCTCCTCCCTCGGGGGCCGGCGCGCTTCGCCTGAGCTCCAGCAGGCTGCCTGCTGCCCACCTGGGCCTGTGCTGCCATGTCCCATCCCCAAGCGTGGGCCGGGGCAGCCCGGGACCGCATCACCCCGCCCCGGGTGCTTCTGTGGCGCTCGGGGCCTTAGTTCTCACTCTCCCTTCCCCAGGTCCTGAGAGAGGCCCGGGAGCCCAGCGGGCCCCTCGTGCTGTCTTTAGGTAGGCCCCTGGAGAAGGGAGAGGGCCCCCATCGCCCCAGGGCCCGGCTACCCTAACTGCTGCCCGTGTTTACTAGAGGAAGCAGTTCACATAAGGAAGCCCAGACCCCTTCGGTTCTCCTCCCGGGGTCCCTCTTAAAAGTCACTGCACAGCGGCAGCATCTAGTTTGACCGGTCGGGGTGGGGTGGGGTGGGGTGGGGGGGTGGGGTGGGGTGCGGGGGTGGGACCCAAGGTCCCGACCGCTCCGATCTAAGCGGGCGCACTCGGGCCCTTCGCCTCCCCCCAACAGAGCTCTCTCTCGAGGCGGCCGAGGAAGAGAAGTCCCGCATCAGCCTCCTCCCCCCAGAAGAACGGTGGTAAGCCGCCAGCCCGGGTGCACTCGGGCCGTGGCCCCCGTCAGTGTCGCAGCTGCCCCCTTCCCTGCTCGCCCTGACTCCCGCATCCTCCTAGGGCCTGGGCTGAGGCTGAGCAGCCGGAGCTCCCTGCGCTGCCTGCGGTGCCCGAGGTCCCGGAGCTGCCCCCGGGGCTGCCCCCGGAGCCTGAGCTGCTGTCGCCGGAGGCCGTGTACAGGTGCCGGGGGAAGGCCGCTGCGGCGGGGTGGGCGCAGGCTGGGGCTCCGACTGACCGCGCGCGACCCCTACAGGGCAGTGGCCCAGGAGCTGCAGGCCAACAGGGAGGCCGACTTCGGCAGCCTGGTGTCCCCCGTCAGCCCTCGCCGGATGGCCGCCCGGGTCTTCTACCTGCTCCTGGGTGAGTGTGGGCACGGGTGGGGGGCGAGGCCCCAGGCTGGAGGCCACCACAGGGCCTCCCCCCGACTGGCCCCGTCCTCTTCTCTTGACCAGTGCTTGCAGCGCAACAGATCCTCCGCCTGGAACAAGAGAAGCCGTACGGGCGCATCCTGATCCTGCAGGGGCCCCGATTCCACCGCGGTTAGCCCTCACAGAGCTGCCCGGGAGCTGGCTCCATTAAACCCCGTCTTGCCTGCCTCGATTCCGAACACGTATCTCTATGCTTCCGACTCTCAGAGCTACCGTTCAAGCAGAGACTGAACTGCCTTTATTAGGGTAGGATGTCAAGACTCCATTTGCACTGTCCCACAGCGTAACAGATCCAGCCCCAGAGACACCCCTGTAAGGCAGCAAGCGGGACTGAGACTCCAAGTGGGTACGAGGCCCAGAATCTTTGGTAAGGTGCAAGCTGAAACTGGGGTGAGAGGCGCTCTTGGGGCCTGGGCAGGCTCTACTCTCTCTGGCCCGGCTGCAGCCGCCAGTCTAGGTGAGGCCCAGGGCGGCCTGGAGTTCCTGAGCTTTGTCACCAGGCAGTGAGCCCAGGGCCGAGTGGAAGCTGTCGGTGTGCTGTCTGGCCAGGAACGTCAGGAGCTGCAGCAGTGTGGCCTTGGTGTCTGGGTGGAGAGCGGAGAGGGAGAGATCAGGGAGGACTGACCCCCAAAATCCCTAGCTAGCTGCCCCCAACCTGCCCCTGGCCCTGCCCACGACCGCCACCCTCACCTGGTGGGATCTTGTTCTCGGCCAGAATGAGGCTGCAGATGCGCAGGAGCTCAGGAGCCACGTCTACAACCTGCGGGGGGAGAAACGGCTGACTCAGGGCTGCCAGCACCCCGGGGCCCCAGGATTAAGGACAGGCAGGGTCTCCCACCGGGGACACTTTACGCTTGATACTGTTTCACATCCAAGACCGCTGGGAGACCCAAGAAGGACCCATGAAACATGGTGGGAATCATGTTTTTTTGAAGGAGACAGAACTTAAAACCAAAAGAAGCCCAGACACTCGGGAGGTCCACCGACACAACAGTCTGTAAAGGTGCGGGACAGAGGCGGACGACACGGGAGCGTGGGTACCCGGGTCCAAACCTAGCCAGTTGGCGCAGACAAGTCTCATTCAGAAAGCAGAGCTGCTCTGAGTGAAAGAGAAGGCGGGGGGGGGGGGGGGGGGGGGAGGCGGGGGGGGGGGGGGGGGCGTGGAACACAGTGTGAAGGAGCCTGGCTGTAGGAAGTCAGCCCAGGGAAGCTCTGGCTTCTGGCCCACACCAGAGGGTGCACGTGGCCAGGGAGGACGGGGCTCCCTAGGGGAAAAAAACGCTTCGTGGTGAGAGGGGCCCGCCCTCTGCCGTGACAGGCCCAGCCGCCGACCCTCGCAGACCAATGACACACGAGTGTCCGCGGGCAGTTTCAGCTGTGACTCTGCGTCAGTTATGAGGGGGGCCAAGCTTGCCTCTGAGCGGAGCGTCAAGCTCCCCTCCGAGTTACCTGGTCAGGGCTGCTCTGGTACAGGAAGTTGAAGAGGTGCCCTACGGTGACCCACTCCTCCAAGTCCTCCTTCAGCGGCAGGGCGTGCAGGAGGGCGGCCAGCACCTGGACGCAGAGACGCCTCAGGTTCCTTGTTCTGTCCCCTTGCCCGCCCGCCCCCCCTCCGGCAGGCAGCTTCTAGACCCTGCCCCCTGCCTCACCTGGGGCTCCGGTTTCCTCGTGGGACTGGCCATCAGCAGGCGGGCCAGCGCCCCACAGATGTTGTCACGGACGCGACCGTGGCGCTCCCGTGCCAGGAGGGGCAACAGAAGCCCCAGCAACTTGGGGAAGTATCTGGTTCCACAGTCAAGGAACAGGCCCACAGACAGCCACCTCCCATCCTCGAGCCCCAGGGATACTCTGCCCCCGCCCCCGGCCCCCGGCCACCCGCTGCGGATACTCCTGAGCAGGGCGGCCCCCGTGCTCGGCCAGCACGCCCAGCCCGAAGACGGCATTGCTCCGCACCTCGGGGTCGGCCTCCCGGGCGGCGCTCACCAGCACGGGGAGCAGCCGAGACACGAACTGCGCTGAGGCACCACGCAGGCCCTGAATGGACTCTGCCAGCGTCCCCACGGCAAAGGACTTCTCGGCCACTGTGCAGCCCTGTTTCTGGTGGGGGGAGGACCGCGGGTCCAGCTGGGGCTGGGAACGCGGTGGCGGGGGCACGCACAGGGTGCACGGGCAGGACGGGGCTCGAGGCCAGGGCGCGGGGCACTCACCGTCTTGCATAGCAGCAGTGGCAAGAAGCTGGCAAAGAAGGGGGCAAAGGCGTCTCCCCCCGCCGCGGCGGCCAGGGCAGGGATGGCGTCCCCGGCGTGCTCTAGCAACATGGCGTCATATTCGGCCTGTGGGGCCGGGTCAGGGGCTAGAGCACCGCGGCTAGCCCTGCCACTGCCACAGGGGGGTCCCCAGGGCTCGTCCTGGGCTGACCGGGCTGGCCCCTTCCAGGCTGGGCTCGTGTGAGGCCCAGCTTTTTCTCCTGGCGCGCCTACTCTCCGCTCTGGATCCCGGCCCCCGGGACCCCCACCCGCAGAAAGCCTTTCCTGAACTCCCGCTGCCTTCGAGGGAGCAGGGACGCACCATTCTGAGCCATCACCAACCTTCTAGCAGCCCTGGCGCTCCCCAGCCAAGCCCAGGTACACTGCCCACCCCCACCCTGCGGACAAACCCCCCCACCGGCAGCCTGGCTGCACAGCACGTCCGGGCTCTCACCTGCTCCTCCTCCTCGTCATCGTCGCCATCAGCGTCCTGACAGGCTGTCTGCAGGAGAGGAGTTCAGCTCAGCCTGGGCTCTCCCGCCCCTTCTCTCCGCGCCGGCCCCTTGCCCCTTGCCCACCCGCCCGCTCACCTGCCGCTGCAGCACGGCCTTGAGCACGCCGCAGAGCTCGGCGAGACGCCCGGGGGGCTGCAGCGCGAGGGGCCCGCAGCCGCGCAGCACCCCCGTCAGCGCCTCGAGCACGGCCATCACCACCTGGCGCTCCCGCTCCCCGCTCACCGCCTGCATGTAGGACGGCACCACCCGGGCCAGGGCGGCCTGCAGAGCTGGGGGCATCGTTGGCTGAGGCCCCGGTCAGGCCCTGGCCCCCACCCCCCACCCCTGCCCCAGCACCGTCCCCGGCTTCTGGAGGCCCCAGCCTCCCCTGCTCACCCGCGGTGCTGGATCCTGAGGGGCAGCTCTGACAGGCCTTGTGCAGTGCACAGCAGAACCGCCCCAGGGCCTCGTGGGCCGCCTTCCGCACGTTCGGGTGAGGGCACTGCGGGACGAGGACGGGCGGGACGGGCCTGTCGTGTTCCCGGCCAGCGTAGGGCCCCGCACAGCCCACCCGCTCCATCCACCTGGCCCTCTCACCTCCAGCAGCTTGAATACTTCTTCGAAGACGCTCTCCATGTACGGGAGGAAAGCCACACTGTGGACAGACACACAGCCGTGAGGAAGGAGCTCCCAGGCGGGGTTCCCAAGGCCGGGACAGGGCCGAGGCTCACCTGCTGTTCACAGAGATCTCCCCCAGAGCAGCACAGGCATCTTCCTTCTCGTCGAAGAAGGCGTTCTCCACGCTGTACCTACAGTAATGGGGGGAGGCACCAGTGGGGGTGGGTCCGGCACGGGGCCCTCGCCCAAAGCCGGGCTTCTTCGGACCAGAACGGCACCCCTCCGCACCCTGAGATCTCGGAGTCGTCCTCCTCTTCCTCATCCTTGTCCATGAGCTCCTCCTCTTCCTCCCCTTCACTCTTGTCGTCAAACAGAAGGAAGGAGATGGTTCCGTCGTACTGAGGCTGGCCAGACGAGACACAGCAGGGACCCTGGCTCAGCCGCGCCCAGGTCTCGATGCTGCCCCAGGGCTGCCCTTCCCCAACCGACCCAGCCCACCCACTCTCCGCTCACCACAATGCCCTCAGTGGAGCGCAGGGACAGCAGCATGAGTGTGGTGATTTGTGGCAGGTAGGGCGCCAGGCCCTCACCCATGAGCCCCGATAAGGCTGCGAACAGGCTGTACCTGGGGGAGGCAGGTGGAAGCCGTACAGTCCCGGCCGCCGGAGCCAGACAGAATGGGGGAGCCCGGGGCAACCCACAGTCTGGAACCAGAGGACCGGGTTCCAGGCTCAGGGCTGGGGGTCCAGTGGGCGGGCAGGAGGCGCGGGGCAGGGTGGGAGCTCACTCACGTGCAGCGCCGCAAGTCTGGGTCGTCTACCTGGTCACACAGGCCCAGCCCCAGCTGGCAGCACTCCTCAGCCAGGGGCCTCATGGGCTCCCCCACTGCTCGAGCCAGCACCCCCAGCGTCTCTGTGGGGGCAAGCACTGGGTTAATGCTAGGATGCGACGAGGAGCCAGAGGGGCGCAAGGCCAAACCGTGGGGGACCGAAGACGGCAGCTGGGGGGCAATTCAGCAATCCCACTTTGCCGAGAAGATAGCTGTGCTGCCCTGGGGGAGAGCTCCATGAACACCTCGGCCCTTCCCCGGCCCTGGAAACCCTGCCTGAGCCCCTGACGCACCCAGGCTCTGGATCTGCACGGGCGGGAGGTCCTCGCGGCCTGGCAGCAGGAATCCCCGCAGGTGCTCCATGATGGTGGGGAAGTAGGGCAGCAGGGAGGCCTGGGCAGCTGTGGCTGGGAGACGGAAGGACAGGGACTCAGAGCTGGAGTGGGGACCACCGGGACCACCTGCCCCAGGCTAGCTGGGGAAACCCGGGACCCTGCCTCCTTCTTCTCACCAATGGCCCCCAGGGCGCTCACGGCCAGCTCCTTGGCCCGGGGGCTGCTAGGATTCCGCAGAGGCTGCAGCATACACTCCATCAGCTCCGGAAGGTAGGGCTGCACCTTGGGCCCTGTGGGAAAGGGCAAGCCTCTAACACCCAGTCCAGGTGCTCCCACATTCTGGGGGGGCCCTCCCTGCCTCCAGGCTGACCTCTAACATCCAGCCCAGGGCTCCCTGGGGGCCTGCCACACTCCTCTCCACCGCAGACAGCGGTTCAGGGGGTTGCATGTCCCACCCCCTTCATCCAAAGCGACAGCTCTGTCCCCTCCATCGCACGCCCAAGGGCCATCACCTACCTAGGTTCTCCACGAAATTCTCCAGAGCATAGCAGGCCTTGGCGAGGTGGTTTGTGTGCCCGGGAGGCACCGACTTCAGGTAGGCGAGAAGCAGCGGCATCACCTCCCCTGAATAGTTGCTGATGTGGGGCTGGGTGAGGGGGAGAGGGGGCCCGAGTCAGCCCTCGGCGGTGGCAGGGACTGCTGAAGACAT
Source organism: Neomonachus schauinslandi (assembly GCF_002201575.2). Lineage (NCBI taxonomy): Eukaryota > Metazoa > Chordata > Mammalia > Carnivora > Phocidae > Neomonachus > Neomonachus schauinslandi. The sequence goes on along the minus strand of NC_058411.1, from coordinate 70,579,960 downwards.
GAAGCTGAGGGGAAGCTGGCCCCGGCGATGGGTGGGGACTCTGCAACGGGGGCCGCCCACGCTCAGCCCCACTGACCTGGAGGTTCTCCGAGAACTGGCCCAGGGCAAAGAGTGCCGCGTTGCGAACAACTTGTGCTGGGTCCTCCAGGCCCTTGCACACAATCTGCAGCAGCGGGGGCAGCAGCCTGCGGGGGAGGGCGGGCAGAAGCAGAGGATGCCGTCTGAGGGGCGGGGCCAGAAAGCCCTAGGCTGAGCCCTTCTCCTCTTTCCCCCGGGGAAACCAGGGAAATGTCACCAGACAGTAGGCACCACCCCCTGGTCTCTATAGCTGAGGTGGCCATTTCAATTATCTTCCAAACTGGGGCACTTGAGAGTGAGGGCAAACACTCCCGCTAATTAAGCTCCAACAGCAAGCAGAGACCCGGACCGTCATGGGCCGTGTCGTAGTCCTCCCCACGGCCCAACCTCATTCTAGGACAAAGACACCTCTGTCTGATGTGGTCACCAGCTCCGTCGGACAGCACGGCCAGCACCAGGAGCCCAGCCTTGCGCTGGTACGGTCTCTCACTCCGCAAGGCCTCTTCCAGCATAGGCATCTAGGGGAACGGATGGTACTCTCCTGAAACCCTGGTCCAAGTCTGCCCATTCCTGTGGCAACCGGCCCTCCACACCTGCCATGGCCCAAACATCCTCAGCGGCGGGAGACTAGGCACACCGGGGGAGAGGGGCACCAGGAGGACAGAGCCACACTTACCAGCAGGGGACAGAGCTTCTCGGGGGGCAAATGTAGTGCCAGCATGTCCACGACCTGAAAAACGACAGGAAGACTTTGCTGGACTCCATCTCTGCCCCACAGCGACCAAGCCCCTGTCCCCGCCCATTGCACATCCCACCTGTACAGCAAAGTGCTTGGGAGTCTCTCCCACCAGCCCAATCTCCGGCTCTTCTTCTTCTGAATCCTGGTCCTCGGGATCCAGCTGGCCCAGGGCAGGCTCGGCAGCCATAATGGGGAAAAGGGTGTGTAGTAAGGGTGGTAGGAGACGATTCTTCAGTAAGGCCTTGAGAGGGAAGGTGGAACCGTGTCCCTGAGAATCTATTCCCGAGATGGACTCACATTAAAAATTCCAGCCTTGGGCACCTGGGTGGCTCAGTAGGTTAGGCATCCAACTCTTGATTTCCACTTAGGTGATGATCTCAGGGTCGTGGGATCGAGCCCCGCACTGGGCTCCATACTCAGCGGGGAACCTGCTCGAGATTCTCTCTCCCTCTCCCTCTGTCCCTCCCCCTGCTCGTGTGTGCACAGCTCTCTCTCTAAAATAAATAAATAAGTCTTTAAAACAAAAAAATTCCACCTCCTAGGCCACAGAGGGTCTAGCAGGAGATTCCCAAACTCCCAGCCAGGAACTAGGGTGAGGCCAGATCAAGTTTTGAATACTTAAAGATACCCCTGAGATGAACCGAATGTCCCAAGAGTGAGGCGAAGAATGGAAATGGGGGTGCAGTAATATGCATCAGAGAGTACTCACCTTGCTCTTGACTTTGACCAAGAAAGTGAGGCAGCAGAGAATCCGTACACGTATCGCATCACCCAGAGCCACATTTCTAGCCACCTGCCCAGAGACTAACCTGAATCAGAAACAGGCAAGGAAACTCCCAGCAAAACCAACAGCAGAGGCCGTGCCCATCCCCGGCTCACCTCTAGGCAGAATGTGAGAACCTCAGAGAGGTGGGAGGTGATGATGGGCACCTCTGACTCCAGCAATTCATCCAGGGCCTCCACAGCCTCACAGGCCTTTGCCTGTCGGACAAACAAGTCATAGGGTTACCGTGCTCTTCTTCAGTGAACCAGGCCGTGGGCTCCTACGCCCTCCTCACAACAGAGCTCTTGCCCGAATGTTGTCCTCACCTCATCTATAGGGATCAGAGTCTGCACGGCCACAATGAGCTTGGGCACCAACATCCGTGCGAGAGGCTGGAGGAGAAAAAGCATAATGCATGCTCACTCATCTCAGGCCCCAGAAGCTGGCAGCTTCCTCAAAGCCTGGACATAGGAGGAGCCCGGGTACAGCCACCCACAGTATCTCCTCTCAAGTGCTCAGGACGACAAATGGGAGAGAGTCTGAGGTAGTTCTGCATCGTGCAGGGGTGAGGACACGGAAGGCCCAAGGACAGGGAGTCAGGGCAGGTGAGGACCCATGTCTCACCACGTCATCAGTGCTCAGGTAAGGAGCCGTGGTGGTCAGAGTGCGCAGGGAGTAGAAGAGGAGCCCCGGAGACCCCACCTCGCCAAGGGTCTCATTCAGAAGCCGAAGAAGCTCCCGGTAGTGGGGTTGGAAGGCCTCAGGCTGGGAGGTCACCACCACACTTAGCAGCAAAAGCCCCATCTGTCCAGGTGTAGGGGATGGGAAAGAAGAGCTTATATGGTCTCTCCAGCCTCTCGGTTGCTCCCCTTCCTCCCTCCCTCCCACCCACCCACCATGTGCTAGTACCTCTCTCTCTGCGATGTGGAGGCTGTGGGTACTGTGCTGAAGAAGCTGCATGAGCTGAGGCCAGGCCTCCAGGCCTTCCTTTCGAAAAATGGTGGCTGAGAGCTGGGCCAGGCTAAGCCTCACAGAGTGCCTGCGAACAGGAGAGATTGCCCCCCACTCCCAATCACCCTCCAACACCCTCCCCAGCACATGCTGGGCCTGCCTCCATGGGGTGGCCAGGACAGAAACCTCCGAGTGTGGGCAGAGGGTCTGCCAAGTTGGGACACATAAGACGGTGGCTCACAGGGAGCAGCAAGCTGGGTGTGTAATCTGATGAGCCTGGCCTCACGCAGACTGAATTTCGGTTCCACTTTTCTGATTCGGGTTTGGCAGACCACCACAGCCCATTCTCATGAAATTTAGCCTTCAACACAGTCTTAGAATTCTTGCTCCCCCTTGGTCTAGAACTGACATCATTCTCCCTCCCCGGCCCTGTCCGGAGCTGAAAAGCAAGGCAGAAACCCAGAGGGTCTCAGTCACAATCCCAAGAGGAGGCAGGGAGGCACTTACTCAGTCTCTCTCTGAAGGGCGGTCAGGACCAGGGACTTGAGGCTGGAACACAGGTGGCAGGTGTGGGTACTTGGCCCGCCCCGGAGCCGCCTCCGCCGGGCCCCGCCCCGGAGCCGCCTCC
>NC_058411.1:70508517-70576791 GCF_002201575.2 Neomonachus schauinslandi | reverse complement strand
CCCGCCCCGGAGCCGCCTCCGCCGGGCCCCGCCCCGGAGCCGCCTCCGCCGGGCCCCGCCCCGGAGCCGCCTCCGCCGGGCCCCGCCCCGGAGCCGCCTCCGCCGGGCCCCGCCCCGCCCCTGGCCCCGCCCACCTCTCCCGATGTTCAGCCGCCAGCCGTCGCCAGCGGGTGCTCAGTCGTCTGCGGGTCAGCACGGCCGCGAACTGGCGGATCTGGGACGAGAAAGCACGCATATGAGGGTCCCGGCAGGAAGGTGCTGGGCGGGGCGCAGGGGACAAGCTGGGGCTAGACCGGTGGCGTACTATGGGACGCTCCGCGGGAAGGGGCAGGCGACTCACCTGAGGGTCGGCCGCCGAGGCGAGCAGGTTGCAGAGGGCGGGCAGGGCGGCCGGGTCCCGAAGAGCGGTCTGGAGCTGCTCGGTGGCCTGGGAGGAGTCCCGGGGTCAGAGTCAGGCCTTTCCCACTACCTCCCGCTCGCCCCGGCCGGGTCACCCCTGTCCCGTACCCGGCGGATGCGCTCGGTGTCTGGCAGCAGCAGCTCCCGCAGGATCTGCTCCAGCCCGGCGGGCTCCATGGCAGCAGCCGAGCCGCCGCTACTGGGTCGGGAGGGGGGAAGGGCTGCACGTGGAGGCCCTGAAACCCGCTTCCGGCGGAAAGGGCGGTGCTCCGCGCCCCGCCCGTCGCCAGGGTGATTCAACTCGCTTCCCACACGGAGCTGCGGCTTCGCCACTTCCGTCGGCCTGCGCGCCCGCCGAGCCGCGGAAACAGGGCCCCGGCAAGGCATGTTCCCCCGGCCGAGAGTTCCCAAGCTCCGAGGAGAACTCGCGTTCCGTGCGTTCCGCCGCCGACCCGGCTTTCTAAGGGACAGTGCCCTTAACGGCAGGGCTCGAGTTCCTATATTCAGACCAAACCCTCCAACTACAGGATCCTTTTTTCTTAATAAATTTTATTTTGATAATTGTAAAAAGGAAAATCAGGACCCAAACTAAAGGCAACTTAAAAAGTTCAAATATATACTCCTTATAGAATAAAGATTTGTAATTTCCAGGCCCTCCGGGGGAAGGGAGGCCCCAAGGGCAAAGGGGAAGGCAGCAAGGCCATCACACAATTCAATCAGAAGAGACGTTGGTGAGAGAGCTCAATGCGCCTCTGGACGTGAAGAATGGGAGAGAAGAGCAATGGTTTTGCCACCCAAAACTCAGTCCATCTTGAGGTTAACATAGATGTAACGGATGAACTTTAGGGAAGAAAAAAAAGAGATGGTACCTAGCATGAGGAAGAAGACGTAACCTGTGAGTAAGGAGTAGCCAAAAAACTCTACTGTCTGTACGGCCCCTGACATGTTGGAGCGCCGGGCATAGTAGAAAACGGAGTAGAGGAAGATGAAGAGCCCAGTGGAGCCAACACTCAGCACAGACCGCCACCACCAGCGGTAATCCTCCCCAGACAGCTGGAAGTAGGTGAGCGCAATGGAGATGCACGCCCCCACGCTCAGCAGGATGGCGAAGACAAAGAAGAGGATGCCGTACAGAGTGTACTGTTCCCGACCCCAGACTGTGGCAAAGATGTAGTAGAGCTCCACGGAGATGGCACTGTGAAGAGAAGAGACGGTACACGGCATCAAAGGGCTGTGCACCGCCAGCCCAGTGACCAGCTCCACACCCAGCCACCCCCCCCCCCAGTGGTACCGGTCCGCTCCGCTCCCTGCCCGGGAGTTCCCGGCTCCGCAGGGACTCTTCTACCCGCGACTAGCGGTGCTCATTTCAAAAGCATCTGCCCTCATTGGTTGGGAGCAAGGATCTTGTCTGTTTTCTTTTCTGCTGTCTTATCTGCCTGGCACTGGAGGTACTCAACAAACTGAATACTCAATCACATGGGCTTTAAGCCCCACGTGGTGCCTGTGGACGCTGAAGTCAGAAACCAGAAAGATGGTGAAAGGAACAAGGTCTCTGGAGAGCTTTTTAAGTGGGACACCCTCATCTGTGAACTACTTCACTCGGAGTCCTGCTTGGAGAAAGGAGGACCCATTTAATGATCCCTTAATGGTAAAGCTGAACCAGGGATTATCACTCTTACTGGGCTAGGGTACTGGGAAAGGAAAAGTCAGGAACCTGAGAGTGATGGCCATGGCATAAAGGGAGGATACCTGAAAGGCAGGAAGCCTCCAACAGTCATGTGGATGAGCGTAGACTTGTACCAGGGCTGGGGTGGGATTTCCCGGGCGATGTTCTTGGTGCGACAAGGTGCGTCAAAGGGGCTAGCATTGTTCTTCCCGAAGATGCCTCCAATGACAGTGAGGGGGAAACCCACCAGCAGCCAAACCGTCAGAAGCAGCAAGATGGTGGTGGCTGGCAGAGCCTGTGTCGAACCATTAGCCCAATGCACCGAGTTCACCACACTCCACGTCAGGAAGAAAGGCACTGCAGGGATGCGCCCCCAGAAGGAGGGTCAGCAGGAGGAGCTACATCCCGGGGCCACCCACTCAGACTAGACCTAACAGGGAGAGGGGCGAAGCATCCTGCTCGCAGGTGGACCTCGCCCTTCCACATCCCGTGGTTTCCTGTTCCTTATCTTACCAACATCCCCTCCCCCGTCATTATCATTAAAGAGCAAGGCCACTGTTACATAATGCTCTAGAGTAACACAATCCACCTGCCTCCAAGGCCCTATCCTGCTGTGGCATCTGTGATTCCTAGCATGAGACGTCCCTTTGGATTAAGGCCCTGTTTTCAGAAAGCTCTGGTTCAAACATAAATGTGATGAAATATAAATCAGACAGGATTGGGAACACAAAAGGCTTAGAATGAAGACTACTACGGCCTTTGAAATGACAAACCAGCTTGTAAGGCTAGAGTCCCGTAGCCACCTCCAAATAAAAAAAAATTTTTTTTTAAAGGGAGAGTACCAAAACATAAGTTTCAGAAAGAGTGTTATTTCACTCTTCATGTAATGGTCACGAATACGGGCTCTCGAGTCAGACTGCCTGTGTCTGAAACCTGCTCTACTCCCTCTTAGGAGTGTAATGTCGGGCAAATTACTTAAGCAGCCTGAAGTTCAACTTCCTCATCTATAAAATGGGGACAATATTACCTACCACATAGGGTTGCTGTGGGGATTTAATGAGATGAAGTGTGTCGAGGGCTTACCATGCTGCCTAGAACATTTTAAGGACTTACTTAATTTTTGACTACGCAAAAGAAATGCATTCTGGTCTTCTGAATGGTTTTGTTTCTTTTGCCTATTTTTATTCCCTTAAAGCCTTACTCTAACTCTATCCCAGGTTCCACAATGTATTCTAAGTTCCTCAAATCGGCCCACCAGGCCGGCCCACCAGGGAAAGGACAGTCCTCACCAGAGAAGAGGCTGGTGGTGAGAATGATGTTCCACACCCAACGCTCGCCTCCAATCTGCCGGTAGAAGTGGCTGGACACGTAGCCAGAGATGCAGCAGGTCAGGGCATACAACAAGATGGCGGCCGAGTTAATGGCCCCGTGACGGTGCACATTGAACATGCCCAGCAGCGCCATGACAATAATGCCTGCAGGGTGGTAGTGGAAAGCCTGTGTCAGGTCTCAACCTATCCCTTTTCTGGCAATTTCAGAGGAATCAGCCCCCTTCCACCCAGACCCAAGGTCTCCAGGAAAACAATATCCCCTAATTCTGTTGTCCAGCAAACCCACAACTGAATATACACATCCTTTCTTTTTCTTTTTTTCAAGTAGGCTCCATGCCCAGCATGGAGCCCAACGCTGAGCTTGAACTCACGACCCTGAGATCAAGACGTGAGCTGAGATCAAGAGTTGGACGCTTAACCGACTAAGCCACCCAGGTGCCCCTATACACATCCCTTTTAAGGCCACCCCACCCCTTAGGTCTGCCCCTCACCTGGACAGAAGAGAGGATCAGCAGATCTTTCCAGAACAAACCACCTGCTTAGTTCTACCCCTTGAGAAATCCCTGATTAATTTTTATCACCTCACCAGTGCCAAGGGCCAGGAACTGGGCACCCACACCAAGCACAGCACAGAGCAGACCACGGTACGGAGGGAAGCGGAAGACATCTGTATGGATAATCTTCCAGCCATTGTCACCTTGGTCAAAGTCATCACCAGAACCTGCAGACATAGTCTCCTCATCCAAGTTATATCGAGCCAGGTCGTTTCGAAGCACACGCATGAGAATGACAGCCACAAAACCCACCAGTAAAAACACAAGCACCATGGAATTGATGATGGACAACCAATGGATCTCCAGTGTTCTGGGAAAGAAACCACCATCATCGCCACGGCGCCTGTCACTCCGACGCTCCACTGAAGTCTCAGACCAGTGCACACTGTAGGTGTGGGTGAGGCCTAAGAACTCATCAGCTCGTAACCCATCTAAGCTGTGGGGCTTGACATCCCGCACTGAGACATTGGCAAATATAATTCGATCTCCATGGAATTCTAGGTGGAAATCCAAATGGGTCCACAGCCCTATCTTGTGGCTGTGAGGCAGGAAGCCACTCTCCTCCATGTAGCCCACAAAGCCGCGGATTGGCAAGTCGTCCACTACAAATTCAAAGTAGTACAGTTCCTCAATGGCCTGGCGCAGGTGCTCCACCTACAAAGAGCAAGTCAGGAGTCAGACAAGGCCTCCCCAGGCAGAGGGTTAGAGCAAGGTGTCACAGCCTGGACACTACTCACATTCTGGGCTGGATAGTTCTTTATTGTGGGCAGCTGTCCTGTGCACTGTAATATGCACCATCCCTGGCTTCTTCCCACTAGGTGTCAGTAGCACCCCCCATAGTGACAATCAAAATGATCTCCAGACATTGCCAAATGTCCCTTGAGAGACAAAACCGAACTGCCCCCTGTTGAGAACCACTGGGTTAGATCCTAGTATGCTGGGATTCTCCAAAAAGAGCAGTATGACTTGACGGGGATTAAGGTGTAGAAAAAGGAGAAAGGCAAGGTGTAAGAAGGTCTAGGGTAGACTAAAGAAGAGCGCCCTAAGGTAGGATTTGCTAAAGAAAAAAGCATCACAGGAAAGATAAGAGTGGAAAGGAGCTAGTTAAGAAAGCCAAGGGGTAGGGCGCCTGGGTGGCTCAGTTGGTTAAGCGACTGCCTTCGGCTCAGGTCATGATCCTGGAGTCCCGGGATCGAGTCCCGCATCGGGCTCCCTGCTCGGCAGGGAGTCTGCTTCTCCCTCTGACCCTCCTCCCTCTCATGCTCTCTGTCTCTCATTCTCTCTGTCTCAAATAAATAAATAAAATCTTTAAAAAAAAAAAAAAAAGAAAGCCAAGGGGTAGGTATGGAGGGAAACCATGCAGGAGTGACAGCTGGGCCCTTATTACCAACAGAGCGGCTTAGAGTCAGGAGGCCTGGGCTCTAGTATCACCTCTGCAATTCAATATCCATATAGTCTTGGAAAAGTTGCTTTTGAGCAAGTATGTTTCTTCCTCAACTGAATGCAAATAGTACCACCTGTCCTGCCTACCAGTGGGGTTGGCGTTAGAATCAAGTCAGATCATTTCCATAGAGGTGCTATAAAACCGTGAATTAGAAGGCACTGTTATTAGTCCCCGGGAGGGAGGGCTAAGTGCTCGCCAATGTGCAGAGGCTGACCTGTGCAGAACTGAGCTGCATGTGGCACAGAATTCTCTTCTCCACATTCTCCCGAAAGCGGATCTCGTACAAAGACTCTGCCATTCGGTCCCCATCCAGCACTTCACCCAGGCTAAGGCTTTTGTGACGGATCTTCTCAGGGCAGCAGACCGGAAGCTGATAGTAGTGGTAAGTCTCCTGAGGGTTGTGGTAGGGTCCCACTTTGTTGACATACAGAATGACGGGGTCACCGGCCTTGTAGTGTGTCACACCTTCCACCCCTGGCTCACGGCCTGTGCCCAGCAGCAGTATCAGGAATGGCAACCACTGGCAGCTCCAACTCGGCGGGTGCCCTAGGACTGTCATCCTTAAGGCAGTGGAACCTGTTTGGGGGAGTCCTGCAGTTTTGAAAACCAGGGATCAACTCCTGACGCCCCAGGTCAGGTCCTTCGAAACGAAGCCCCATAGCTCCAATTTCTCCCCTTGGCCTCTCGAACCCTCCCTCGGGAGGCCGCCCCCCAACCCCCACACAATACTGTCTCTATCCGCCTCTGCTCTCTCGTCCTCTGTATCTGGGGTCCCCGTCCCGCAGCCCGCCTGCCCGGGACCTCCCCGCGCGCCCCAGCCCGTTTCCATGGCAACGCCACGCGGCCTCGCACCTCGGGCACCTTCCCGCGGCATCCGCGGGGTCCTCACCGCTCGGGTAGGGCTGGCCGAGGCGGCGCCCGCGGCCTCTGCGGCCCCGTAGCTGCCCCTGGGCTCCTGCCCGGGTCTCCCCCAGAGCGGCGCGCTAGCGGCGGCCCGGAGAGGACCTGACGCCCGACCTCCACGGGGTTGGCCGCCGCGGTGCCTGATCGCAGCGGCTGCGGCCGCACCACGCGGGACGCCGCACTCGGCTTAGTGAGGTGCTCCCCGACGAGCTTTCTCCAGCCGGGAGGCCGGCCCAGCTCCGGAGAGCCCGCAAGGCTCGGCTGGCCCGCCCCCTCCCCCCGGCGGGGGGCCCTCCCGGCGATCTGCGGAGCAGCCCAGGACACGTCAGTCTTACCACTTCCGCCTCACCCGCGGGGACCTCAGCCCGGCGGAAAGCTCCTCTCCTGGAGCCGAGCGGGGACCACGCCCCCGCCGCGGCGGCCGGGGCGCCGCTCCTCTGCCGGTTTCTCTGGCCGGGGCTACGGCTGAGGCCTGGCTGCGAGGCCGCGGACGTCCCTTCAGGGTGAGAGGCGCCGGCCGCCGCCCCCGGGAAGACTTGGGGCACGGGCGGAGGCCGGGGAGCCGTGCCCGCCGCACGCGTCCAGTGACTGTTCAGGAGACGGAGCCCGGTTGGTGGCTGGGCCCACACCTAGTGGACGCCCCGGAGCATTTGCCGGCTGAACCAATGGGACTCGCCACCGACTGCAGAGGGCGAGCTCTGGGAGGCGGTCCATGGCCCCCAACCCGGGCGGGGGTGAGTGAGGCTTTGGGCGTCTCTGTGCTAGGACAGCGCGAGCACAGTCCATGCAGGTCGGGATCTCACCTCACTGCTTCTCTTAACCCGTCACGAATGGTCTCCCGCCGAAAAATAAATACGTGAATAAAAATATCTTCCGGAGGCTGCATTGGAGGCCTCCCTGGCCATATAATGATCGTCCCATGTTCGAACGTAGCAAGCCTGAGCCAGGTCTGGTGCGGAGGCACGCAGAGAGACAGGGTGTATGCCTTTTTATTCCGTGAGTTGGGCAGCCTGACAGGGCTATCGTTACTTGCAGGTAAAGAATCTTGACATACACGTTCGACTCTTTCGATGTTTTTGTTCGTATTTATCTGTATGTGTTCGGGCTTTTCTTAATTTTGTATTGCAGATTTTTCTGGAAAAGTTTGCCCTTATTTGTCTCCGCTACTTTAAGGGAATCTGCCATTAGGGGAATTTTAAAGATCAGACCCAGGGGCAGTGACTACCTTTTGGCCACCTGGGGGCAACATGTAAGGATGCAGACTTAAGGGCGCCTGGGTGGCTCAGTTGGTTAAGCGACTGCCTTCGGCTCAGGTCATGATCCTGGAGTCCCGGGATCGAGTCCCGCATCAATCAGGCTCCCTGCTCAGCAGGCAGTCTGCTTCTCCCTCTGACCCTACCCCCTCCTCTCATGCTCTATCTCATTCTCTCTCTCAAATAAATAAATAAAATCTTAAAAAAAAAAAAAAAAAGGATGCAGACTTAAAGTTCTCTTTCCCCGGGAAAGTAGTACAGGGGAAAATCTTAAGTGGCTTCTGGCCTGAAAAGTCCTCCATTTACCCTCTTCTGCCCTGTCTGACACAGCCCTCCTCCCTACAGGAGGAGGAGGTGAGGTTCTAGGAAGTAGGAGATTGAGTTTTTTAGATAAATCAGTGAATTTTGTAATTAGAAAAGTAACTTAGAGAAGCCAGAAACCTGGGACTCTTTCTCACTTACTCCCCTGTCCCAACCCCCAGCCTCCTCAGATCAATGCCGTCAAGCTCCCCTACTGCTTATTTCCTCAATATCTTCCAAATACTTGCCCTCCCTGGCTGCCTAGCTTCGGGTCTCATCCTCTTGCACCTAAATTACCATGACAACCACCTTGCTAGTCTCCTGGTCACCTCCCCTTTTGGATCCATTTTCCACTCTGCTGCTGATTCATACATATACACACTATATATACTATTTCCTGCAACAGTGGTTCTCAGATCTTGGTGTGCATCAGATTCAGCTAGAAGCTTATTAAAAACATGGAGATCTGGGTCCACGAAATCAGGATCTTAGAGGAGAAGGTGACTAGGCATCATTTTCTAACAGGCTCTGACTTTGACTATTTCGACCAAAATTTGACCATGAGGATAAACTCTAAAAAGCTTGGTATGTGAGGCCTGTCAGACCTGGATCTTCATTACTTCTCCAGGTACATTAATTGTATTCAAATTAGAATCTCGAATGTCATGTTCTCTCAAGCCTGCAAGCTCATATAGTTGCTTTGGCCTAGACTGCCCCATCTACCATTCCCTACTTACCTGCCTGGAGACTCCTCTTGAACAGTACAAATGCCTCCTCTATAAAGCCTGCCTCTACATCTTCCAGTCTTTGTTTATAGCAATTTATCTCACTGTACTGTTATTTTACTTATGTGTCTGTTTTCCTTGCTAATTACTAACTACTCACAGGAAGACTGTAATTTATCCATCTTGATATTCTCAGGACTTAGCAGTGCTTTTGTATAAAGTAGGCAGCTTAATACATGTTTTTTGAATAAACTGGTTTACCCGCTGGACATGATGAGGACAGAGCTGCCACCAAGCTACCTATCCAGAGGAGCAGAAGATGGGCGGGGCAGAGTGGGCCTCCTTACCACGGTGTGTCCTGGACAACTCATCTTGGCAGTTTGAGAATGTAGATCTAGCTTCCAACAAACTCTGGAACTACCCTGCCAGCAGGATCAGCAGGCTGTCAATAAGCAGGAATTTACCAGTAGCCTACGGCACAATCTGTTGTTGGAGTTGTTTTTTTTGGAAGATAGAAAATAAATCTGATTCTTCTTTTGTCCTTTCCCCTGCATGCCACCCCCCACCCTGCACACACACAGTCTTAAATCCAGGTAACCCCTCTAGCAAGGCGAGCCCCACATGGGGCTCCCTGCTCAGCAGGGAGCCTGCTTCTCCCTCTCCCTCTGCTGCTACCCCTGCTGTGCTCTCTCCCTCTCTGTCAAATAAATAAATTGAAGCATGCTCCCTGAGCAGAGAGCCTGATGCGGGGCTCAGTCCCAGGACCCTGGGTTTATGACCTGAGCTGAAAGCAGATGCTTACCCACTGAGCCACCCAGGCACCCCCAATTTTATCTTTTAACATACATGCAGTGCTCCAGCCAAACAGAATTACTTTTCCTTCATTGTTCCCTCTGTCCTGGCAAACCCCTACTCTTCCTTGAGGACTTAGCTCATGAGCTGTTTTAAGGACACCTTTACTGACTGCTCAAGCCCAAACTGGATGTTCCTCCTTTCTGGGTGCTCCCAGAGTCCCAGTACTTTCTCTGTCACAGCATCTAACGTAGTGTCTGTAATTGTGTTTTTTCTGCTTGCATCTCCCATTAGGGCTGTAAGGAAGGTCAACTGACCAGAAGAGGGAGATGAAGTTAAGAGGTTTGAGAAGAATGGGTTGTGGAGAATGGAAGCGAGCTGATCTGGAAAATGAGCAGGATCACTGGGCAGCATTTGGGGGTCCAACTGAGGTTAAAAACACAATTTATAGACACATGATTTTAACACGGTGTTAAGATTTTTTTAGCATCTTGGGTACAGGTGCTTGAATATTTTTTTTTAAAGATTCTATTTAGGGGCACCTGGGTGGCTCAATCGTCAGGCATCTGTCTTTGGCTCAGGTCATGGTCCCGGAGTCCTGGGATAGAGTCCCAAATTGGGCTCCCTGCTCAGCAGGGAGCCTGCTTCTCCCTCTCCCTCTGCTCTGCCACTCCCCCTGCTGTGCTCTCTGTCAAATAAATAAAAATAAAATCTTTAAAGATAAAATTGGAGAGCTAAGCAGGGTCAGATGTTGAAGCCATATAAAAGAATTTGGACTTGATTCTGAGGCAAATGGGGAGGCACTGAATTGTTTTTAAGTGGGAATCAAATCCGTGTTATACCTTGGAGTTCAGGGTGAAGACAGACTGGAGGGGAGTAGAAGCCATGCTAGAGTGATCAGTTGATGGAGGCTTGACCTAAGGCGGTGGCAGCCGCTTCAAGAGCCTGGAGTGTATTATTAAAGATAGTTTTAAGAGGTAGAAGAGGTGACAGATTGGATGTAGGGGCTGAGGCAGAGGGAAGGGTCTAGGATGACTGGGTGTGTAAATTGAAGATGAGTATAGAATTCAACAGAGGGTGCCTGGGTGCCTCAGTCGGTTAAGCATCTGCCTTCGGCTCAGGTCATGATCCCAGGGTCCTGGGATGGAGCCCCACATTGGGCTCCTTGTTCAGCGGGGAGCCTGCTTCTCCCTCTCCCTCTGCCTGCCGCTCCCCCTGCTTGTGCTCTCTCTCTCTGTCAAATAAATAAAATCTTAAAAAAACCAAAACAAAACAGAGGACGTCTAGGGCAAGAACAGAAAGAGTTGAATTTTGGACATGGTGAGTTTAAGATACCTGAGAGAGACATGTCCATGTGATGTCCAGTAAGCAACTGGATGCTGGATCTGGAACTCCAGAGGACATCTGGGATAGAGATGAGATTAGGAGGAGTCAGCATGGATGTAATAACTAAAGTGTTGGGAAATGGGTGAGATCCTAATGGGAGGACATAAAGCTCTGAGGAAATAAGGCCTGTGGTAGAACCTTCCAGATATGATTAAGGGACAGACAGAGAAGATAAGGCTCCAGTGAAGTCTGAGGAATGGCTAGAGGGATAGGAGGAAAAGTACAGAACTTAGGGTCATGGGAAGATAAGAATGCATTTCAGAGTTCCCAGGTGGAGTCTATTCCACCCCTTCAATCTGGGATCCTTGTAACCTTGAAACTGTCTTTACTTGTATAAAGGTATGGAAGTGATGCTCTGCAATTTTGGAGTCTGGGCTTAATTGATCCTGCAATTTCTGATTTTTTTTTCCTCATGTAATTCTGTGCTACTATGTGAAGGAACTCTGGCTAGTCCGCTGGATAGTGAGACCATATGCAGCAGAAACAAACCACCCCAGCTAAGATGAGACCACCAGAAGAACCACCCAACTGAGCACAGCTCAACTTGCCAGAAAATAAATGAATAAATAAAAGGGTGGTTGCTTTAAGCCAGACAAACAAACAAAAAACATTGTAAGGTTAAGATTCCTTAGAATAGGCTTCTACAACACCTTGCGATTCTCTGTCATATTCTCACACGCAAGTTTCTCATTCTGGATAATAAGCTCTGAGTACAGGGTCTCTGTTGGCGTTATTAGCTGTTTTATCCCAGTACTCAGTGCACGGCCTGGCACACAGTGGGTGCTCTCAATGGACATGAATGGTTGAAGGGACTAGATCTATGTGGGGGGGTCTCACCAGACTGCAGAAGCTGCCCCCAGGAATATGTTCCACCATGCACTTCATTCTGAAGCCTTGTGGCCCAAGGTGGAAAGAAGGTGAATTGTGATGTATGTGGAACATGGGACCTTGGCGAATTCCGTAACCAGGAGGAGGAAGAAGTAACAACAGCCAGTGGAGACAAAAAGAACTGCTGCCCCCTTCTCCCCCCTCCACGTTCCCAGTGGGGAGGTGAGCCCAGCATCCCAGACTTGCGTGACTATATAGGCAAGCATTTGGAGACTAACTTTACTTTGTTACCCCAGCCCTCGGTGGCTCAAGGTTGGCTTTCTGAGCAGATAATAGGCTTCGAAGTAGCACAGTTCCCTGCTCTCAGCAAGCCCAACACCATGGGGAAGGGAGATACCTCGGAGGTAGCACCACCTACCTCAGCCTACCGCTCCGTCATGGAGGACTATGGTTACGAGGTGGGCAAGGTCATTGGCAATGGCTCCTATGGGACGGTGTATGAGGCTTACTACACAAAGCAGAAGGTCATGGTGGCTGTCAAGATCATCTCAAAGAAGAAGGCCTCTGAGGACTATCTTAACAAGTTCCTGCCCCGTGAGATACAGGTTGGAAAGGGAACTGAGACCAAGCTGCTTAAAACTTCTCAGAAGGGGTGTGGTTAGGAGGGGGTGGAGTGAGAACACCCCCCCACACCCCCTGCAGGCCTGAATGTCTCACTAAGCAGCAGGAAAATGACTTGATGTAAATTCAACCTCTTTCCACCCACCCACTCACCTCCAGCCCCTCACAAAGTAGAAGTCCAAAGCCGAGGGTTTGCCCACAGATCACCCAGCCCTCTGGAGTTTAATCCGCTTGCAGAGTTCTAAGTTAAGTTAGCCATGGGACAGCAGGAGGCCTGGGAGCACAGCCCGGGTTCTCCCTTCCCCGGTTTGATGGGTCCCTCTTCCGGGGCCAGGTCATGAAGGTCCTGCGGCACAAGTACCTCATCAACTTCTACCAGGCCATCGAAACCACATCCCGAGTATACATCATTCTGGAGCTGGCTCAGGGCGGTGATGTCCTTGAGTGGATACAGCGATACGGGGCTTGCTCTGAGCCCCTTGCTGGCAAGTGGTTCTCCCAGATGACCCTGGGCATCGCCTACCTGCACAGCAAGGGCATCGTGCACCGGTGAGGGCGCTGCCAGCCAGGCTGGGGCCTTTGGGCTCTCGGGGGGGTTTTATGCATGTTTCCCACTTTCTGCCCTCTTTGTTCCTCCCTTGACCTCCCTCAGTTATCTAGGCCCATTCATCCCCTCTATTTTAATTCTCTGCTCAAGAACGTTTCTGTAGCGCCCACCGTGAGCACGGCACTCTGAACTACAATGACGAGCCCCCTGTGGTCCTCAGGTACCATCCTCTCTCACCTTTGGGCTCTGCTCACAACTCCATGGCTCTTTCCTCTCTACCTTGCATCCTCATAAAGGTACCTCTCTCCCACCTTGCCTTTTCTCTAGCCTCTGACCCCTGGCCCTTCAGCTCCCGGTCTAATACTAAGCCCTCTCCCCAGCCTGACCCCCAGCCTTTCTGCTGCTGGTAGGGACTTAAAGTTGGAGAACCTGTTGCTGGACAAGCGGGAGAATGTGAAGATATCGGACTTTGGCTTCGCCAAGATGGTGCCTTCTAACCAGACAGTGCATAGTAGCCCTTCTTACCGCCAAATGAACTGCTTTACAAGCCACCTCAGCCAGACCTACTGTGGCAGCTTTGCTTATGCGTGCCCGGAGATCTTGCTGGGCTTGCCCTACAACCCTTTCCTGTCTGACACCTGGAGCATGGGCGTCATCCTCTACACTCTAGTGGTCGCCCGGCTGCCCTTTGATGACACCAATCTCAAGAAGCTGCTGAAAGAGACTCAAAAGGAGGTCACTTTTCCACCTAACTACTCCATCTCCCAGGAGTGCAAGGTGCTGGCTCCCCCAGGAGGGCTGAGGCCTCAGGGATGACCCACAGGGAGGGAAGACCCATCCTAGGCCTCCCCACCGCAGGGGAGGCTCTTCCCCACCAGACCCATCTCACACTTTAGCCCCTGCCCTAGAGTAGTTGGCGGGGAGGGACCTTAAAGGGCCACCCCTGGGCTCCGCACCTTACCTGGGAGTCATAAGCAGGTTTCAGCCTCTGTCTCTTTAGGCCAGAAAGGGATTATGCAAGAGGTTTCCCCCAAGGTACCCTTCCTTTCTCTCTCCTCCAGGGAGTTAAATGCCTGGCTCTTCAGGACAAAATCAGGACCACACCCCCTTTCACCAGACTGGTGTGATGGGCTATCCTGCTTCTCTTAGGTCCAACTGCTCACTGCCTGTGTGGCACAATGGGGGGCGAGCTCAGCCAAGACCTCTCTTTCCCTTGCCCTAGAACCTGGTCCTCCAGACGCTACGCCAAGCCACCAAGCGTGCCACCATCCTGGACATCATCAAGGATCCTTGGGTGCTCAAGTTCCAGCCTGAGCAACCCACCCAGGAGATCAGGCTGCTTGAGGCCATGTGCCAACCCCCCAGCACCACTAATCGGCACCAATCCTTGGAAATCAATACCTAAAAATGGTTGAAGGAAGGGGTTGGAAGAGGAGCAAAGCAGGAGGGTCTGGGGCTAAAAATCCTTTATACCAAAAATAAATCTATTTCTGATTTAGTTTCATCAGCTGGGGTCAAAGACATTCTTTCTTCAGGGGAACCTTAGCAGGGAACCCTACTGAGACCAAGAGGTGGATTTCTAACCAGAGTCTGTAACCAGTCACCTTGATGTCTGTAAGTCAATAGGGTAATTCACAATGTAGCTCATACGCGGCTCATGGGGGAGAGGGTGCTGGCATAAACACGCACTTTGGGCAAGCTTCATTATTCTGGCTAAGTAAATGCTCATTATTTTACATCTCTGTGCACGCTAAATGTTCAAGCAGTGGGAAAGGGGCCCTGGTTGCTATTTGGTTATGGCTCTGCCTCTGTTTACAGTCCGAAGGGATGGCATTATTTGTTCTCTTTGAAATGGGCATCAGGATGTGTGAAATATCTTGGTTCCTTCTCCCTTCTCCAGATGCCACCTTAACCACTATTGGAACAATCCCAGTGAATCATGGTCCCTCATCAATTGCTCTTAGAAATGGCAAGGGCGCCTGGGTGGCGCAGTTGGTTGAGCGTCTCGCTCTTGGTTTCAGCTTGGGTCATGATCTCGGGGTCATGGGACTGAGCCCCGAATCAGGCTCTGCGCTCAACAGGGAGTCAGCTTGGGGTTCTCTCTCCTTCTCTCTCTGCCCTTCCTGCTTCCACACTCTCTCAAAATAAGTAAACAAATCTTAAAAAAAAAAAAAAAGAAACCGAAATGACAGTTCAAACAAGCCTATTTACTGTGGGTTCTGAATAAAGGAAAGCTACTTGCTCCTTCATCCCTATATTCTCCCTCCCTGTCCTTGAAAATGGGCTTTGCAAAAGGAAAATGAGTAGTAAATCATGGGGCTGTCTTGGCAGAGGCATGATTGGGGGAAAGCAATGAGAGAAGACTCAGAGACAGCTCCATATGGGTCGAAGATAGATAATACTTGTGCTGAACCTCAGCACTAGGCAACTCTAGGACAAACCAACTTGAAAGATGAAATAGTACCTACCTAGAACATAGTAGGTCAAGATATTGTCAACTCCCATTTGTTCTCTGTTCCAATACTTCGTTATTCCCTTCATTACTCCCATTGTGATTCAATGCTTGAAACAAAGCTCCAAAGGCCAGGGAAGAGTTTCAGGTGTAGACGAGGCAGTATAAGCACTATGGTTCCATCTGCCCGATTTTATTGGGAACAAGGGCACTGTAACTGCTCTCAGAGAAGGGAGCCCAGGGGCTCCTCTCACACCAAGGTCCTTTTTCAGAGTTGAGCCAGGGAGGGGAGGGCGACAACCCCTTTTCAGGCAGGGTCACACTATCACCCTCAGCAGGACCTCCCCAAAAGGCTATGTTCCTTTAGCTTAGCACTTGGCACTTAAGGAAAAGAGACCAATGAAGGCAGCACTGGGAGAACAAGCCCAGACTTATCAGGATACCCACTCAGCCAACTGCTTTAGTGCTTCTTCATCTTCACCTGCTTCAGGAGCTTCAGGGACAAGGATACCCAGAGAAAGAAAGAAACGTTAGGGCGGTAGCAACTTCCAACAATCCCCTGCTAGAACACTGAAAGTCTGCTGAATTTTCTTTCCCCAGCAAAGAACCTAAAGGTGTGGTCCTTCTGCTTGCTGGGCTGCTGCTAACTCCCAGGGCACCCTTGTACAAATTAAGAAAATGTGCTTCTCTCTCCCAGAACTTGCAGCCCTACACCAGGGTACCCAGCTTGCTGAATGAGGCACAAGCTGGACTTTAGTCTTCATTCCTGTTCAGCCAGGTGCCCTTATGCAGTCAACAACCTGTGCAACGGTAGCAGCAGCCCTCTCTGCCTGGTTCCTTTGAAGCAGGATGTAAGAGGAATAATCTTTCCCCGTATCTATCCCACCTCCTCAAGTCCTTAAGACAACAGAATAGCCCTGAGTACCTGGTCCTGCAGGCAGATGTGTAGAGGGTACACTGGGCAGTTCAATGGGGGGTTCTTCCTCCTTGTCACCCACAGTTAACAAGTCCCGGGCCAATTCCTCCTGCTCCAGCTCCTCTAGCTCTTCCAACAGTTCATCCTGGATATGGAACAATAAAACTGTTTAAGATGAAGAAATGAGGGGCGCCTGGGTGGCACAGCTGGCTAAGCGTGCGACTCTTGATTTCAGCTCAGGTTGTGATCTCAGGGCCCTGATCTCAAGGTTGTGAGATCGAGCCCCATGTTGGGCTCCAAGCTCATCAGAGTCCGCTTAGGACTCTGCCCTCTCTCTCTGCCCTTCCCCTCCCGTGATCTCATGCTCTCTCTCTCAAATAAATAAATATAATCTTTAAAAAAAAAAAAAAAGATGAAGAAAGGGAACTTCTACTCCCAAAAACATACCACTTTTGGAGTCCCTCTCCTCCCCCAAACTTGCCCCATGATTCTCTTGGGCATTCCTTCTGGCTGGTCTCCTGCTTTCTCCCATATTCCCTGACCCCTCAGTCCCAATCACCTCATCCACAACGTCTCCAAAGCCCACAGGCCGAGATATGGCATCCGAGATCTGCTGGGCCACCTCCTGTTGTTCTGTAATGTCAGCCATCAGTTCATCCACCTTGTCAATGTCCCTGAGAACAAGATTTACAGCCAAGAAATCAGGCAACAACCCTCCTGACTCTCCTGTCTTGCCTGAGTGAAGCCCCTCCTGTCTGTGGCCTCAGGCTGATAAATCCACAGCTATCAGGTAGAAGAGGTCCCTGGGAAATTGTACAGAGGCAAGGGGGCCTGAGGATTGGTAAGAAGCCACACCGGGGAGGATAGGCTGCACTTCCCTCTCTGAAGGGTCTTAAATCATCTTTCTTCCTTATAATGCTTTAGCCAACAAAGAGATCTTACAGGAAGCAAGGAGACCGACAGAGGTCTAGCTGTCATAGGCACGTCTATAATGTAAATTCACATTCTGAGAGGTTTTAACATTCAAAGTACAATACCAAGCTACTTTCCCCAGCGCCTGGGCCCCCTGCTTCCCTCCCCCCGTACCCACATGTCCTGGTAGGCCTTCTTCATGCCTTGGGCAGCAAGCTCCATGGTACGAAGCACTTCTGCATTGGTGGTGGCATTCTCGATGGCCTCACGCTGAAACTCCAGGGTGGATAATGTCCCATCGGTTTGTGCCAGCTGTTGTTCCAATCTTTTCTTCCTCCGCAAAGCCTGTAGGGCGGCTGACGCAGCACACACCTTGAACATCAGAGCCAGAAGCCTTGCTTCCTACCTGGGCCCACCCTACTGGCACCTCTCCCCCATTACCTCTCTTATTCTTGATCCCATGCTTCTTGGCCATTTGTAGCTCCTGTTGAATCTTCTGCTCCAGAAACTCCTGTTTCTTGATCAGTATCTTCTCTGTCTCCTTCAGTTTCTGTATTGCCTCTTCAGGGGTTGGCCCCTTCTCCTTCTTCCCTGGAGTCCAATCAAGCAGGCCCATATTGTGTGGAGGAAAAATACCAGCCACCAGTTACTAAGTGCATAGTATGTGCTAGGCACTTGACTGCATTATTGTTAATCCCAAAAGGACTCTCTACAGTGAATGTACTATCTTCACTTTACAAATACGGAAAAGGGCACAAAGATGTTAAATTGTTTTTGTTTAAAATCACAACTAGGGGCACCTGGGTGGCTCAATCGTTGGGTGTCTGCCTTCGGCTCAGGTCATGATCCCAGGGTCCTGGGATCAAGCCCCGCATCGGGCTCCCTGCTCCATAGGAGGCCTGCTTCTCCCTCTCCCACTCCCCCGCTTGTGTTCCCTCTCTCGCTGTGTCTCAGTCTGTCAAATAAATAAATAAATAAAATCACAGCTAGTAAGAATAGAGGAGTAATCGAAATGTGGCAGTATGACTTTCAAATCCAGTATTCGTTTGCTATTCCAAGCTGCCTTTCAAATCATTTCCAGGTCTTTTTTTAAAATAATAGACTTTGTTTTTCGGAGCAGTTTTAGGTTCACAGCAAACTTGAATGTCAGGTACAGAGTTCCCATACACCCCCTGCCCCCACACATGCACAGCCGCCCCACTATCACATCCCCACCAGAGTTTGGTCACTTTTTATAATCACTGTTGCACTTGCTGTCCTAGCAGATGCTCAAGGTCCTGACTCCACAGGATCAAACTGAATGAAGTACAGGGGCTAGAGAAAAAAAAAATCTGATCTCAATTTTCCCCTTCATCTTCTGCACTCCTAAAAAAACGATGGCCCTTGCCTGCTTAAAATCCTTCCACACTCTCTATTGCCTACAGGATAAAACCCAAAACTTGAATAAGACATACAAGGCCCTTCTTGATCTGGCCTTTGTTACCTCCCCCCCCCCCACACACACAGTCCGTTCCCCTACACACACACATACACACACACACACACACAGTCCGTTCCCCTAAACACACCATACTCTTTCCTGCCTGTTTTGCACACAGTTACATCTTCCTGAACAACCTCAATTCTCCACCCGACATACCTCCAGCCTTCTGGCTCACAACCCCCCCGCGCTGCTTCTGTGCTTCCCTGGGTGGTAGGTCCATCTCCGTCATGGAGTTGCTACACGACACTGTATATGTCAGTTTTGGCTTGTCTTGCCCCACCAGATAGGCGCTTTAAGTAGGCAATCTTTCTTCATCACCTCAGATGCCCTCTTGGCCAGCATAAAGGAAGCACCAGTGTTTTGGAAAGGACTAGATGAGGACGGGCAGAAACTCAACCCCTCCTCCCCGCCTGAACAGTGGGGACCCTCCGCTCCCGTCCCGGGCCGGCCCCCAGCTCTTCTCTCTGGGGCGGGGGAGGGGAGGCAGCCGGAGCCAGGCTCCCTAACAAGGCGGGGCCTTCTGGCACGTGAGGAGGCCTCGCTAGGCCGCGCATGGGGTTCTCGGGACATCCCGCGGCCACGGCCTTCCCCCACACCCCCGCGGCCAGCCTCGCCCCGGCTCACCCCTCCCGAAGAGTCTGCCGAGCCCACTCATCGCCACCCTTGCCTCTCCCGCCTCCGCCCCACGGCGTCGGGCAACTTCCGCCTTGCTCTGGGAGGGTGCGGCCTCGGCGCTCCGAGACCCGCCTGGGCCAATCCCTCCTTGGGGCACCGCCGCGACATCATCAACTGGAGCCGACGAGGCCACTTCTACCACGTGACCCGAGCCACCAGCCCCAACCCACTCGCTCCACTTAAAGCGGCCGCTTCACTTTTGGCTATAAAAAGGCCGCCGCACCCCCACCCCAAAACACAGTATTTGTTTTCCTGGAAGGGAGTGTGCAGGGTCGCGCGTCCCACTGCTTGGGGCCAGTGGAAGAGTTCTTCGGGCCCTTGGCAGAGCTCAGGAAACGGAGTGCGGATGGGGCGAGCACAAGGGGTGGGGGTCACAGTCGGGTGTGCCACAAGTTTCTATGGCCCAACCTGATGAAGACTAATGCCGCGCGCTCTGCTCTTGGCACCTCCGGATAGCCGAGGCCGGCTACAACGCTAGACGAATAGAAACATGCTGGAGGACTTCTTCTGTCACACACAAACATGCTTTAATAATTTACAAATACATCTGAGAATGCCTTCCGGATTTCCTTTTATGCCTCAAATGAGGCTCATCCACAAGACTGGACCTCAGGGCCCAGCTTGGGCCTTTGCAAATGTCTCTAGTCCTTCAGTTAGGGTTTGAAGACTCATTCCATTCTGGACATGAATGCAGGTAACTCCTAGAAAGGAAAAAAAAAAGCCACATTTCATCAGGCCTGTTGTTCCTCTCACCTTTTTTGGGTGTCACCCAAATATTGTCATGCAAATTATCCATCCCGTACATACCTACCTAAGCCCTCATCCGAACCCTTTCTCCTCATTCCCCAAAGGGCTAATCTTACCACTCAGTACCCAGTTTGCTGACGTCTACGATATTCCGCTTCTCGTCATCAAAGAAGATCATCTGGGAGAAAACAACTCCAGTCTTCCGCTGCAACCTGTGCAAGGAGGGGCAGGGAGCGGCCCCGCGGGCTTCTTAGCTCCTTCAGCCTCTCTGGTCTCCCCACTTCTACCCTTATCTCTACCTACCTCTCAAAGTGGGTGACCTTGCTGCCTGGATAGATTTCCCGATGAGCAAAGTATCTGTCAAGGTCAAAGAGCTCCAGAAGCTGGTTGGCCCCTTCGATCTCCCCTGTCCTGCAAGAAGGTGTCATAGCTGGGATCCGGAGGGCCAGAGCTGCAAGCCAAGTTATATTTAACCACGGGGGAAATCAACTTGCTATTTTTCCAGGATAGGGAGGCATCCTCGGTCCTCATTCAACTCCCTATGCTTCCCGTCTGACACAGGCGGCGGCTGAGCCAATGTTTAATAAATTAAAGGCACAGGAGAAGGTCCAATGACAACGATATGCAAATACATGCAAATCTGCCCCGCCGAAGTTTTTGTAGCCCCGGGGTTACGCGAGACGTCTCCTGCCTGCGTCTCTCAGCGTGCGACCGGCAGCGTTTTCCAGTCGCTCTCCTCACCGTGAAGCGGCCGCCATGGGCACGTCAAGGTCCCGCAACCGCTGCAGGACGTCGGGCACCTCTGGGTACAGTCGGACGGCCCGGCCCCGCCGGTCCCGGACGGCCCCATCGCTGCGGGGCGAGAGCGCGCTCAGCTGCGGCCCGCCCCGCCCGGCGCCGGCCTCCCCAGCGCCGCCTCACCTGCTCCTGTGGAACGGGGGGTCTACGTGCGTGTCCACCCAGAACGGCCAGAGCGTGTAATCTGCGGGAGGACGGAGGGAGGGCTCAGGCTCGGAGCGCGCAGGCCTCGGAAGCTGCCGCTGCGGTTTGGGAAAGGAGAGCGCCCTGCGAAGCTCCCCAGGCCCGTCCCCTCACCCAGATCGAAGACCGCCAGCTTCGGGAGCCGCGCCATGGCGGGCGGGCGAGGCTTTCTTCGCGGCTGCAAGCCGCCCCGCCTGCCTTAGAGAAACGGCGACTAGAGCGTCGCCGCGCGGGGCTGCGGCCGTCTGCCTGGAGACCGCGCAAGAGCGCCTTCTGATGGTGGAGCGGGGGAAGGACTGCAGTAAAGTGCCAACGCCACCGCCGGGGGGACCACAGTGCTCCAGCCTCTCCAAGACACCTTCTTCCCTTACTCCTCCACTCCACCCAGCCCGGCGGAGTCGGCTAAACTAGAGAAGCCAGGGAAGGGAGCCCTTTCGCCTGGCACCGCTCTCCTTTTCTCTTACCAGTTGAGACCTAAGTGATCCATAGCTTGTCACTCCTCAACCTTTCTCCAAATCGGCCTGTCTTCTGTTCAGTATAGAACGCAAAGCCCCGAGCAGCATTTTAGCCACAATGTAGTGTCCGTAAAGCCCTTGAGGCCTTTCTGGAACCAGGCCCAAATGTCCAGGAGGCTACAATGGGAGAGAATTCACTGTCCTGGTTTCTACCACCCCCATCAGTAGTATACTGGTAAATGCGTAACAACCAGTTTGGGGAGAGGGACTGATTTGCCACTTGAGGCCAATTTCAAGCTACTAGCATGAAATCACTTATGGGGTTGGGAAGAGATGCCAATAATTAGATCTCCTGGGCTGGTAAAAACTGGCTCCACACCACCTTGGGTAGACTTTCCTGGAGTCTGATAATCCCCCACCCCAAGGGCACATTCCCTCCCATTGCCCTACTTCTTCAGAGGTGTAAATGAGTGTGTACTGGTCCATTTCAACTTGTCACATTTGTGCAATACAAGAAAGATTCCAGGAGGTCAGGAAATATTTTATTGACAACTAGGGACGTGGCCATAAGAGAGGGAAGCACACAGGACTGCAAACTAAAACCCAACAGGCAGCAAGGGCCCTTTGGGCCAGGAACCCTGAGTCCTGGCGTCCTCACGGTCTCCCACCAAACAAGACTGGGCATCCAGGAGAAGGGGCAGTGGCTCTGGTGTCCCACAGAGTGAGAGGATATATGATGCCTCATTATGAGCGACAGGGTAAGGAGGTAAAATGGAGGGAGGGTCCATCACTGCCTAAGACCACCTCCTCCTCTCAGAGCCAACACGAGGTGGAGGACAGAACCACCTAGGATCTTGTAATCAGCTGCTGTCTTCTCATCATTCCTGCAGGAAAAAAAGGAAAAAAAAAAAAAAAAAAAAAGGCCTTAGAAATACCATCTAGAACAGGATTCTTACACTGGGTTTCTTGAGTCTTCTTCCTGGTCTATGAACTCAGATGAAAAAAAAATTACATCTTTATTTTTACTGACCCTTAACTGAAATGTATTATTTCTTTTAATTTTGAAAACAAGCAAAAAACCCACAGTGGTATTAGCAACATGGGTAACCTGTTAACAGAAATTGGATATTTTCCTATCATATTACAACTGTTTGCAAGTATTTGAAAATATGTCAAAATTATGGTAAATTAAACCCACCATTAGATCTTAACGTATTAATAAACCATATATATTATTATCACAAATTTGTTTTTAGTATTTTGAGAACTGTATCTCAATATAGTTGCTCTTGTTAATCTATGTATTTTATGTCTGCAAAAATCTTATTCTGAGAAGGAATTCACAGGCTTCACCAAATCACCAAAGGATCTGAGGCTCCTCCAGTATTTGCTCCCTCAACGTCACGTAAGATTGCCACACCTCATATCCATGTCAAACTCACATCTGTTTTCCACTGTAGATGAGCCGCTGCTGCTGTGGGGGGATGCCCTCTTTCTCCTCCACACGCTCCTTGATTCGCTCCACCTTTAAGGGTACAAGTAGTCAGGGACTGCTAAGGGGCAAAACCATGGAAGTGGAAAGAACAAGAGCTATGCAGACAGCATGAGAGCGAAAAGGACTAAGTTCATCAGCATTTCCAAATGAATGTGCATGTAGGGAGACAGGCATGAAGTACCGGCCATACATTACCTTGTCTGTGGGTTCAATGTCAATCTCAATCTCCTTTCCGGTCAGGGTCTGAAACAGGCAAGGGTTTCATGAGTCCTGCAGCCTAATATACAATTTGTCTTCTAGATAAAACACCCTGTCCTGGTCCCTGAGGATCTACAACTTCCAAGAGAAGCTCATTCTCAGCAAAGCTGTTTTGAAGAATCAGAAGGCTTTGACCCAAACCTGTATTTATCAAACACTTTTAGGCTGTAGAAAGCTCTGATAGGGCAAGATGCTATGAACCATTTGACCCTCCTAATCCTACAGGTCATTTTACCCCCCATCTTCCCACCCCCACCCCATTAGAATCCATGAGAATACTGGCATTCCTTTGGATGAGACAGCAATAAGAGATGTCCTAAGGAAAGCATGCCTTTGAATCAGGATGCCCTTGTTTCCTGTATCAAAGCTAGAAACTGACATTCATATAATATAATTCATATAAGTCAAGAATTCTCAAGGACACTAAAGACCACCTCTGACCAGCTTTTTTTTTTTTAAAGATTTTATTTATTTGAGAGAGAGTACACAAGCAGGGGGAAGGGCAGAGGGACAAGCAGACTCCCCACTGAGTGGGGAGCCCAATGCAGGGCTCGATCCCAGAACCGTGAGATCATGACTTGAGCCGAAGTCAGACGCGTAACTGACTGAGCCACCCAGGCACCCCCAGCTTCTTAAGTAACACTAAAATTAACATTCTATTCTCCTCTTTCTCCAGACTTCTACTAAAGTGCAGCTCTAGTCTTCTTGACTTCTTCCACAGCCGACGGGCTGCTGATAATACATACAATAATTACACTAATTATACATTTATAAATGTTGTGCTTCATCTAATCTAATCTCCCATTCATCCTTGCTCTTAAAACTCTATCTGAACCATTCTACAGTAATCCAGACCACAAACACACCAAGGACAATCTGATTTAAGAGAATTTCTTTGTTTCTCCTGTTTTCCTTGTTGCCATACCCTCTCTCACTCTTTCCCAAATGTTCAAGGACTCTTTAAAATTGATGACTGGTCCCTAGTGCACTTTAATACCTACTGCTAGTTGCTTAAGTGTCAAACTCTCTAATTTACACTCCAACTTCCTAAAAAAACAGAAATTCATCTTCCTAATCTAAGCACAAAGCACAGTTTGACATATAAGCAGTCAATGAATATTTGTGAAAGGGCTAAATACACCAATGATTATGTCATGATTATAGCCCACATTTAACGAACACTTTCCAACAGTGAGAAACTCCACTGAGCATCAATACATTGAATCCTTGTAAGTATTCATGAGATATATACTATTACTATCACCATCTTATAAAAGAGGAAAATGGGGCCTGGATAGGTTAAAAAGCATGCCTATGAAGTCAAAAGGAGTGTGTGGACCCAAACACAGACTCTCTGACCCCAGAGCCTGAGCCTTTTTTTAAAACAACAACAACAACAAAAAACCCCAAAACTGTACTCAGTACTGCCTCAGTCTCAATGGTCTGGCATTGGGACCCGATGTATGCTCCTGTGATAGGTTCACAAAATAACAGTTTCTACTTATGGTATTCACATAGACCAGCATGATGACAGTACTTAGGACCTAATTTCTCAACCTGAGAATCAGTTCAGTACTAAGAATATTTTTTAAGGGGCACCTGGGTGGCTCAGTTGTTAAGCAGCTGCCTTCAGCTCAGGTCATGATCCCAGGGTCCTGGGATCGAGCCCTGCATCGGGCTCCCTGCTCAGCGGGAAGCCTGCTTCTCCCTCTCTTATTCCCCTTGCTTGTGTTCTTTTCTCGCTCTGTCTCTGTCAAATAAATAAATAAAATCTTTAAAAAAAAAAATTTTTTTTTTTAAATGCAAGAGTAACTCCTTTAGATTTATCTGATTGGGTGCAAAAGAATAAATTACAACAGTGATTCTCAAGATTCATTGGCCCAATCCAAGCTGGTCTGTGTGAAAATTTATGGTAAAATGGGAAAAATAATGACAACAGTGAGATTTTCGTAAAACTAAATATATTCAGGAGTGCCTGGGTGGCTCAGTCGGTTAAACTTCCGACTCTTGATTTTGGCTCAGGTCTTGATCTCAGGGTCATGAGGTCGAGGCCTGAGTTAGGCTCTGCACTCAGCAGAGTCTGCTTGAGATTCTCTCTCCCTCTGCCCCTCCCTGCTCTCTAAAACAAATAAATAAAACCTTTAAAAAAATAAAAAAATTTTTTAAATGTCCTTTTATGAAATGATAGAAACAATATATGGTGGGGGTTTTTTTTCCTGACAAAATGAAAAGTTTGCATTCTGTGTCATCCATAAATTACTTCACTTTATTGATCTTAATACTTTATTTTTTTAAATTTATTTTAAAGATTTTATTTATTTGACAGAGAGAGACAGCGAGAGAGGAAAGACAAGCAGGCAGAGTGGGAGAGGGAGAAGCAGGCTTCCCAGAGAGCAGGGAGCCCGACGTGGGGCTTGATCCCAGGACCCTGGGATCATGACCTAAGCCGAAGGCAGATGCTTAACGACTGAGCCACCCACGCACCCAATCTTAATATTTTAAATGCAAAGATTCTTCAAGCAGATAATCTATTTCTAGACTAACCAACTTGAAGGAAAAACTTGAAACTTGAGCACATATTCCAAGAGGAACGTGATTACTGAACAGAACAGTTTTACTGTAAAACACCAGGAACAGCCTAATACCTATTAGTAAGAAAACTATTAAACTATGGTTACATCCACAGAATGATATATTTATTATGCAATGATTTATACACTAACATGGAAAGATCTAAAGAATGTATGATTATCATTTTCTGCATGTAGCTATACACACACACACACACAGAAGAAAGGATTAAAAGCACACATACCTCCTATAACAGTAATTATCTTTGAGGAGAGTAGAACCAAGAGGAGGGTTTATCAAGGGTAACTATCCCTTTATCTGCACTAATAAAATTTCTAGTAAAAATACACTCCATCACACAAATAATAATAAACAAATATTCATTCTGACTTAAAAAAATTTTAAAGAGTAGGGGCACCTGGGTGGCTCAGTCGTTGAGCGTCTGCCTTCGGCTCGGGTCATGATCCCGGGGTCCTGGGATCGAGCCCTACATAGGGCTCCTTGCTCAGCGGGAAGCCTGCTTCTCCCTCTCCCACTCCCCCTGCTTGTGTTCCCTCTCTCGCTGTCTCTCTCTCTGTCAAAAAATAAATAAAATCTTTAAAAAAAAAAAAAAATTTTTAAAGAGTAAAAAGGACCCTAAGAGGAGCACCTGGGTGGCTCGGTTAAGTGTCTGCCTTTGGCTCAGGCTGTGGTCCCAGGGTCCCGGAATGGAGCTCCACTTCTGCTGGGCTCCCTGCTCAGCGGGAGTCTGCTTCTTCTTCTCCCTCTCCCCCTCCTCCTGCTCATGCTCTCTCTCTCAAGTAAATAAATCAAATCTTAAAAAAAAAAAAAAAAAGGACCCTAAGAGAACTGCTCTCCCAAGGGTAAGATGCTTGGACCTAATGACATTAAAAAAAAAATAATAATTATTTATATATATATATATATATATATAGTTTGTAAAATTTAAAACTCTAAGACTGGGCGCCTGGGTGGCTCAGTTGGTTAAGCGACTGCCTTCAGCTCAGGTCATGATCCTGGAGTCCTGGGATCGAGTCCCGCATCGGGCTCCCTGCTCGGCAGGGAGTCTGCTTCTCCCTCTGACCCTCCTCCCTCTCATGTGCTCTCTCTCATTCTCTCTCTCTCAAATAAATAAAATAAATAAATAAATAAAATAAAACTCTAAGACTGGGGGCGCCTGGGTGGCTCAGTCATTAAGCGTCTGCCTTCGGCTCAGGTCATGATCCAGGGTCCTGGGATCGAGCAAAAAAAAGAAAAAAAGAAGAGTCCTTTTTTACAGATAAATACTGAAACGCATACAAATAACACATGCTATGCTATCTGGGATTTGCTTCTTATGACATCAGGTAAGGAGAGTTGGTGAGTATAATTAAGATTGGCCATAAGATGATAGGTTTTTGTTTTGTCTTTTTAAAAGATTTTATTTATTTATTTGACAGAGAGATAGCGAGAGCAGTAACACAAGCAGGGGGAGTGGGAGAGGGAGAAGCAGGTTCCCGGCTGAGCAGGGAACCCTATGCAGGGCTTGATCCCAGGACCCTGGGATCATGACCTGAGCCGAAGGCAGACGCTTAATGACTGAGCCACCCAGGCGCCCCTGAGATGATAGGTTTTGAAGCTGAGGTGCATTATATCCTTCTCCCTCCTGCTGAAAATGTTTGAAATTGTCCATAATTAAAATTCAAAGTAACAATGTGAACAATTTTAAAAAGATACTCTTGATATTGCATTTCTTCCTCCAAATCTGGTCCCTGTGACCGGGAATACATTCGATGCTGTTTAGCAAGTCAATGATGAACCTAAGCCCAACATACTGCTTTAGGCACTGGAGGGGATATAAAAGAAATAAGTGATGCAGCCCTTGCAAACCATCTCTTTCAAGTGAAGATTTACAACCAAGAAACAATGAGACATAAAATTAATAGAACAAACCAATATAAACGGAAATGCCATATTGAATATTACTATCCAAACACAAGATATGATGACAAAGTGCTATGGTGGGTGAAAATCACATCAATTTAAACCTGAATGAAATTAACATTTCACACCCACTATAAATAATATATAAGTGTGTATATATATATAAATAATATATAAATAAATATAAAAGCTAAAATAGAAATTATGGACATGACTAAAAGTTAGCTAGGGTACAGAGCAGCTGAAATGCTTATTCATTGCAAGTGGGAATGTAAAACGGTAAAACCCCTTGGAGAACTGTTTGGCAGTTTGTTTTAAACTTACATATATTTACCACATGACCCAGTAATTCCATTAATAGGTATTTATCGAGGGGAAATGAGAATATATGTCTACAAAAAGACTTTTGCAGGGCTCCCGGGTGGCTCAGTCGGTTAAGCATCTGCCTTCAGCTCAGATCATGATCCCAGGGTCCTGGGATCAAGCCCGCATTGGGCTCCCGCATCACCGGGGAGCCTGCTTCTCTCTCTCCCTCTGCCACTCCCCCTGCTCATTCTCTCAAATAAATAAAAATCTAAAAAAAAAAAGATTTGTATAACAATGTTGTTCATAGAAACCTTCTTCCTAATAGCCAGAAACTGGAAACCCAAACATCCATCAACAGGAGAATGGATAAACAAATTGTGATATAGTCATCCAGCGTTAATACTACACAGTAATAAGAAGGAACTACACAGATACGACAACTAAACACAATGCTGAGTGAAGGAACCCAGACACAGAATTATATATTCTATAATTCCTTTTATATGAAATTCAAAAAACAAGCAAAACTAACCTATGGAATTGTAACAGGGTAGGGGTGAAAATGTTCTAGATCTTGATGCCGGATGTGGGGTCAGGGCATACTATGATGACAAATTTAAAGAGGACATGTACACTATGATTTTTTGTATGCCGTGTCTCAAGCTTAGACTTTAAAAGTTAGGGGGGGTACATGGTAGGAAAACCTGGTTGGAGGTATTACAGAGAAATAAAGATATCAATTAATGAGACCCTAGACCAGAATAAGGGTAATGGGAATGGAAAGAAAATCAAGTAAAAAAGAGGTTATCAAAGGAAAAATTAGGTTCAAAAGTGAACAATGACTCTAAAGAACTGAGTTCCAGATACCTGGTAGATTGACGGGATCAGTATACGAGATGAATACTGGGAAGATGGCTAAGGCAGAATATGATGTATTTAATTTTAGAAAGACAGAGATGAGGCATCAAGAGAAGATTTAAATCAGGAGAGTTTTTGTTGTAAAGGACTGCAGAAAGAGATATGGAAAAAGTCAGCTACATGAAGATGACAGTTGAAGAATTCACAAAGAAACCCTGCTAATAAAACCTATCATTTGTATAGTAATGGAAGAGCTAATTGTTTTCATACGTACTTAACATCATAAAACAATGCAGCCTACAAAAGAGAGAAAGATGAAGGACACAGAAACCTGTTTGCGGAGGCACAAAGGAAAGTGTTTCAGGAAAGGAGACTGACAATTTTAGAGAAATACCAAACGAAAATGGATTCAAAGAGACAAAATCTAGAACCTTGCTAGTCAGCGTAGTCCCCAGACAAGCAGCATCAGCATCACCTGGGAGCAGGTTAGAAATACAGAATCTCAGGTCTCATCCCAGACCCACCAAATTAGCATCAGCATTACAAGATCCCCAGGTGATTCTTAAGTGCTTTCAAACTGAGAAGTCCAACCACAACACACTGTTTTTTTAAACTGTAGGTCTCAACCCATCAGTGGGTTATGAAATCGACTTAGAACAGAACTGGAAATATCAGAGCATATCACACATGGTAAGTTTTTGTTTGTATGCGACATGAGGTAAAATTTGTTAGTGTAGGTTGAGATTTTTTTTTTTAAAGTTTACAAAACCCAGCACCTGGATGGCTCAGTCGGTTAAGCGTCTGCGTTCAGCTCAGGTCATGATCTCAGGGTCCTGGGACGGAGCCCCAAGTCTGTCTCCCTGCTCAGCGAGGAGCCTGCTTCTGCCTCTGCTCCTTCTCCTGCTGTGCTCATGCTCTCTCAAATAGATAAAATCTTTTTTTTAAAAAAAGTTTACAAAACCCTGAACTCAGAGTAAAAACCTCCTCTTTGACTAAGAGAATGTGAGAATCCATATCCAAAAGTATTCTAGTGTTTCTCAGACTTTGACAGTGACCCACACTAAGAAATACATATGTACTAATAACACATACATGTGTTTAATACATATAAAATGAAAACAAAAATTTCGTGAAACAATACCCTGGTATTTCTATTTTCTTTCTTTTAATATTGCTTGCGACCCATTCAATTGATTTTACAATTAGTGACTCTTTTAGTCACTACTCAAAGTTTGAAAAACCATGATTTTTAACATGCTCTTTGACCTCAATCCTCAGCTAGGAAGTGGTCTGGAAAGACTGAAGAGGTTAAGAATGGCTGTTAACCACGGTAAACACACTAAAGAGCTGATGAAATAACAAACTTACTCAGCAGCAAAAAGGCCAAACTAGCGTTGCACTGCGTCAATTTTTAGTTTCTGTCTCTGTCCGAAGGTACGAAAGAAGCAATAGCAGATAGGACTAATGAGGGTTGGGAATCGGTGACGAACCGCGGGAGACTTGGAGATGAAGGAAACGCTGCTAGTACCAAGAACCAGGGCAACTAACCTGCCTCAG
The DNA here is from genome assembly GCF_002201575.2 of Neomonachus schauinslandi. Taxonomy (NCBI): domain Eukaryota; kingdom Metazoa; phylum Chordata; class Mammalia; order Carnivora; family Phocidae; genus Neomonachus; species Neomonachus schauinslandi. The sequence continues at coordinate 70,546,453 of NC_058411.1, read as the reverse complement.
CCAAGGAAGTGAGGCTAGTCCAGGAGGCCCGGCTCAGAAAGGCAGGTGCTGACTGAACACACTCCCAGCTCTGGTTCCTGAAGGCTGGCTGAGATACGGCACACTGGCGACAACCAGCAAAGGCTTACAGTCTAGCTCCTGAGAGGCCCCAGGTTCCCCAAGCTAACGTTTTTGTGTTGTGCTTGGAAGCAGCTGCATTAGGGGCTGGGAGAAGCAGGTAAGGAGGGCAATGCAGAATGGAGATTACAGCTTATTCCAAGATTCCGAGAAAGAGAGCCAAACTGCTGCTTGGCCTTCTCTATGACTGCGGGGGTTCGAGTACAGCGAGACCCCGGACAAAGGCGGCCTCCTTCTGGGTCATGGCACAGTCCTGGCGAGAAAGCAGGACCCGCAGAGGCCCCGGGGTCGTCTGGCGGGACCAGTCCCCAGCCCTCAAAGCCGCCTTGGGCCCCCCTACTTCCCATCACCCCTCGCGCGGAGCCCTGAGGCTGTCAGCACCCTCCTGGCTCGGGAAAGGCGTGGTTTTCCTTCCCCGCTTCTCCCGCAAGGCACAGCGGCCAGCCCAGTACCACAGCGTCTTGGCAAGGCTGGAGGTGCTCCCACCTTCACTTTAATTAGCATCTTCTTCCCAGTTTGGAGCTGCACGCAGATAATTTGCTGCTTCTACCGCTGTGGTCGCCGCTGCCGCTCCCCAGCAAGCCGCTTGTGGGAGTCACTTCTGCTTCCGGGTCACTGCCTGGCTCCACCCCTCCCTCCCCCCACCTTCTTTCCACGGGGTTCCCGAAAGGCTCAGGAATGCTCCTGCGTTTCGTTTTGGTGGCGTCGTAAATAAAAAGAAGGCGGCGGTTTAGTTACAGCGGAAATGACGCCTCCGCGATTCTTAGAGTCCCTAGCGAGCCGGGGCTTGGAAAGCAGGGTCGGAACGAACTACTTCTCCCATCATGCCAGGGGACAGCTCCGCGCGTTCCACCCTGGGAGTCGTAGTCTTCCGCCCCTCGGATCCAACTGCAACCTCGGTATGTGAACTCTGTTACCCAGAAGGCCTCGCACGGCCGCTGCCGAAACTGGGATTTTCCGTTTATCCTTTTCGCCCGCAATTGACGGAACCTGTTGGTATGGCCCACAAGGCTCAGCGGGGCTGCACGAGGCTAGTTGCTAAGCAAGGGTGACGGTAGTCAACTGCCACCTGGGCCACGGCGACAGGAAGTGAGTACCGCTATTCTGGAAACTAGTTGTGGGAATCTCCCCCATTCCTGCTCACCCCCAAATCAGCCTTACTTACCCCAAATTGCTCTTTGCAAGGGTGGGAGAAGGAAGAGTAGTGAGGTTAAGGAATACACATTTTGGGGGTCATTCACGACTCCAGTCCAGTTCTTCTCCCCACCAGATAGTACCTGGGATGGAGATACTACGGGTCATTGCAACCATAGGACGGATCGGAGGTGACAGTCTTCAGTGACCATGCCTCAGCCAATGCCCGACCTTCCATAATTTAAGCAAGGCCAGAGATGAGCCATGCCTTTCCTGTAACAGGGCATTAAGGCCTACGGGGAGATTGGTTCAGATCTCTCCACCTGACTTTTTCTACCTTCCAGCTCTCGGATTTGTTGCTACCCCAAGATCCCCGCCATGCCTCATATCGACAGTGACATCAAACTGGACTTCAAGGATGTCTTGTTGAGGCCTAAACGCAGTACCCTTAAATCTCGAAGTGAGGTGAGCCTACTCTCCTAGTTCTACTTTCTTGACCCCAAGCTCCTGGTGGGGCAGGGCTGAGAGGGATTTCTGGTTCTTGTCCTCACTCAGTACTCATTTATTTGATGAATGAAATGCTTTTTCCTGTTCGTATCTCAGGTGGAGCTCACAAGATCCTTTTCATTTCGGAACTCAAAGCAGATGTACACTGGGATCCCCATCATTGCTGCCAATATGGATACTGTGGGCACCTTTGAGATGGCCAAGGTTATCTGTAAGGTAGGATTTCCCTTATGCAGGTTCCTCACTGGTGACCAGTTATGTGGGCTGACTGCAGAGGTAATTTGCATCACCAACCCCACCCCAGGTCAGCTGCCTGGCAAGTTAACAGTCAGGATGTTCCAATTTACCATTTTATCCATTTTCTCCAATACTAATGCCCTTTATTTGGTAAGTTCAAAGGCACATCTGAATTAGTAAGATTCAAAACTAAGTTTTACCCCATTTTTCTGATACATAAACGTAACTTTCCCTTTTCTCCTGTCCAGCAGTTTACATACCCTGCCAACTTTTCCCACCTCCCAGGTCATCCCCTCCAAATCACATTCATCCCTCCAGTTACACCATTGTTCAGGACACTAAATATCCACTGTTTCAGTCTAGAAAGTAAATATAGTTGGAGCATTCAAAAATTCCTACCTAGGAAGAGAAGCAGCTTATTAATTTTCTTTCATGTCTGCTACCCTTTTTTTATTTTTATTTTTTTGACCTTCCTCTTCTTTAAGTCCTAGGTTTCTGGGAGTTTCTGGGATGTGCCCAAAATGGAATGTGTTTTTCTTATGCACAGGTTATTGTTCACTTTGAAAACAGAACATGCTGCTCCTGTCAGTAATATTACCCTGCCTCTATACTTGTAGCTGAGAAGGTAGTTACTCTGGGCACTCAAAGAACATATGCATTCTTCTGGTTAATCCATGTAGCCCTGGTTGATGGATTCTGCTCCTGCTTGTGGCTCTGTTAGCCTTAAAGACTTCATCTCCCTTTCTCTTCTTTCGATTGCTGTAAGTCTTTGTGGAATGTCTGTTGTCAACTTCTCTAAGGTTGATAGTTAAACAGTTTTAGTACTTTATTGCTGTTGCCATTCACTAACTGCTTAGGAATCTTCTTGTTGCCCACTGTCCACCTGCTCTGCCCAGTAGAGTTAAGGAATAGTGAATCTGACTTTAGCATTAACAAACATGCTAGAATAGTGGCCCTTGTGGGGACTGTCTTAATGCTTTATGTTGAGACTGGTTTTTCAGTACTGCTGATGAGTGCTAAAGAGATCAGATTTTAGAGATAGAGCCAAGTTTCACAGTAATAATAAAGTTGGATACAAGCATCTTTTTCTAGATCTCTAGCTTGGTATGTAATTGGATGTGCTTATCACATCACACTATACCAGTATATCTCCAAGGTCTACTGACCTCATGGAATGATTTTTGTGTATTAGCACATTGATGGCAGAGTGTTGCTGAGGAAGTAGAACTCAATACCAGCTTTAGCTAGGTAGTGTTGATGAGTGAGTATAGCAATAGCACCTCCTTACTGCTGGCTGATACATGACTTCTTTGGATTTCTTGTCACTTGCAAGATTTGGGCTGTCTCCGTCAACTACTCTCTTGTCTATTTGCATGTCTGCACTTTTAAAGCAGCAGCACTGTGGCGCCTGGCTGGCTCAGTCAGTGGAACACGGGACTCTTGATCTCGGGGTTGTGAGTTCAAGCCCCATGTTGGGTGTAGAGATTAAAGTCTTTTAAAAACATAAATAAAATAAAAATAAGGCACAAGCACCAGCATTCACACCGGCCTCCGAGTGCCTTTCTCAAAGTATTGGGATATTGTTTTGCAATTTGTTGACCTATGGAATACAAGTCTGATGAGTTCACTGTATCCTTGAACTTGGTTGACTGAAACAGATGGAAGGAAATGGACTTTTTAGGATGGTCTGTGTCTCCAAAAAATCTGTCCTTTACTACAGTGGAGATGGAGAAAGAATGGGGTAGCACCTTATTGGCTCCATTAAGACCTTGCCTTTTGTGAGCATTGAGACTCACTGAATTATTGCTGGTAAATGGACCAGAAGATACCCAAAAATAGGTTAGTTCAGTACTAGGCTACCGTAGGGGGAGGGGCTGAGTCAGTGCAGGCAGATATTGGCTCTGTCCAGCCTCTTCATGGCTCTTTCTTGTCTGCTGCTTGTCCCACTGCACCAACAGCTTGTCTTTGTCACCTGTAGGTGCTGATTGGTGAAATCCAATCCGAGTGACTTTGTACTTTGGTTGGAGTGTTGGACAAGCACTGGCTTATGGGAAAAAGCTCTACTGGTATTTGTAGGGAGAATAATGGTTACGTTAAAATCCCAGCTCAACCAGTGGTTTCTTCAAGTTGTTTTCCAAAGTTCAGTCCTTTTCTCCCTCAGATAGAATACTATAAATGTCTGTTTCTAGCAAAAGAGACACTTGTAAGTTCTCTTCTTTTTGATGGCTTTTTCTTCTCCCCAGTTCTCCCTCTTCACAGCTGTTCATAAACACTACAGCCTCCAGCAGTGGAAAGAGTTTGCTAGCCAGAATCCTGAGTGTCTTGAGGTAATGCTGGTCCTCCCCTGATCCCTTCCTTATCCCAGTTTTCCAGGTATCTCTTTTTGGCTTCCTGGGAACCAACCCTCACCTTCCCAGCCCCGCTGGCTGCTCACTGGGTCATTTGTGACATGCCAGTGGCCCTGTCTCTCTCACAGCATGTGGCTGCCAGCTCAGGCACAGGCTCTTCAGACTTTGAACAGCTGGAGCAGATCCTGGAAGCTATTCCCCAGGTGAAATATATATGCCTGGATGTGGCAAATGGCTACTCGGAACACTTTGTTGAGTTTGTAAAGGATGTGCGGAAGCGCTTCCCCAAGCACACCATTATGGTATGTTTCCAGTACCCTGTAGTTGGTACGTTCCTCTTCCTTCCACTCTTTCCAGACACTCCATTTTATGATGTCAGTTGATTTCTCCTCTGCTGATTTTCCTAGTCCACTGAATCTTGTCACTAGGTGATAATCCATGGTTCCATGCTTAAAATGTTCAGATTGGTTAGTGCAGTTAGCTCTGTCCCTTGATACATGCCTTGTACATACCCACAGTATATATTCATCTGCCCACTGAAGTGGACATGCACTAGAATCATATTAGAGGGATCGCGTGAAAGAGCTTTATTTTTTTTTTTTTACAAGCTTAGGGGAGTGGTGGCAAGGCCTCATTTTCTCTACAGCATCAAGGGGTCTCTCTGTACTGTCCATTGGAAGTAAATACAGATGGATATTTAGCTGACATGACCACATCTCCTCCCCCTTTCCCTGAAGCCAGAGATTTTATGACGTAACAGCTTAATGAAAGGATGTTTGGATCTCTTGGCAAGGACGGGAAGATAAATCTGTAAATCAGCTCTGGCCTTGGTCCAACTGGACCCCAGCTTTACCCTAGTGCAACAGTGATACTGGCCACTAACCCCCTTACCTCAGCTTGGGAAGTAGAGTCCTTGCCCAGTAGAGGAAACCTAGGTACCCTTCTTTGTAATAACACTGGAAGGTCACGGTCCAGGCATGCTGTGTATGAGAGCATGCAACCTCCTCTCGTTTCCGACCCTAAGAGTGCCGTTTTGTGCCTCAGGCAGGGAATGTGGTAACAGGAGAGATGGTGGAAGAGCTGATCCTCTCTGGGGCTGACATCATCAAAGTGGGAATTGGACCAGGTAAGCTGCTTCCCTGGGGGCCATGGGCTACCTCTCCACTGGCAAATGCCTGTGGAGCACTTCACTGTTCTCATTACATTCTTCTCAGGCTCCGTGTGCACCACCCGGAAGAAAACTGGAGTGGGGTACCCACAGCTCAGTGCAGTGATGGAGTGTGCAGATGCTGCTCATGGCCTCAAAGGCCACATCATCTCAGTAAGGCCCAAGGGCAGGGTAGGGCATGAGGCTGCCAAACATCTGTGTTTTCTGCTGGGTGTGGAGACTGTGGTAGCAGTGGATCAGGACTCCTGGGTTCCTGTCAGCTTTGAGGTGGGCCGTGGGGACATCGCTCAGAGTGCTTGGGCAATCCATGTTCTCTCTTCATAGTGCTCCTTACTTTGCAGGATGGAGGCTGCAGCTGTCCTGGGGATGTGGCCAAGGCTTTCGGTAAGGATGTTGGGAGAGCATGGAGGGAGGGTCCTGTAGAAGAGGATAAGTCACCTCTCAGGGTCAAGGATCAGGCTTGGAAAGGCTGAGACAGCCATTCAAATTCTTTCACAATATGAACTAGTGACCCTGAAGCTGTGGTTGTCACCTGGGGCAAGCCAGCAAGAGAAATCCTGAGACTCTGATATGGACTGCCCAAGGGCAGGCCACGGCCACCTGTAGTATCCCCCGGACTGTGGGATTACAGTTAGAAACTTTTGCCCTTGGGACACTTGGAGTGAGTCTTGTTTAGCTGCACACAATGAAAAGAAATGACCAGAAGATGGCAAAAGCAGCAAAAAACGAGAGAGCAGGCAGGGAATCTCCAGATGCTCTTTTTAAATTCTTGGGGAAATCAAGCCCACTGAGTAGAGGCCAGAGCAGAGCAGGCCTGTGTGGGTTGTGGGTCAGCTAGGGGAACAAAACCAGGAAGATGTTAGACTCATTGTCAGGACTGAGAATTTGACGTGAGTTGCTTCTCAGGGTGGGTATCTGGGGACCTGGGCCAAATTCACTTCTTTCCCCCCCTTGTGGATGCTGGCAGGGGCAGGAGCTGACTTTGTGATGCTGGGTGGCATGCTGGCTGGGCACAGTGAGTCAGGTGGTGAGCTCATCGAGAGGGATGGCAGGAAGTACAAGCTCTTCTATGGGATGAGTTCTGAAATGGCCATGAAGAAGTATGCCGGGGGTGTGGCTGAGTACAGGTATGTGCGGAGGCCCAGGAGCCGAGGGTTCCTGGAAAGCGTGACTAAGTAGGGTGGTGGCAGAACTCCTGGCTGCTGGGAGGTGCATGGTACAGTTCTCGGAGGAACAGTGGTGAGCTTGGGGCTCAATGCCATTGAGCAGGGGAGACCCATCACTGGGCTTAAGGAACCCAAAAGGAAAAGGTAAGAAAGTTTTTCCTCCTCAAAGGGCCTCAGAGGGAAAGACAGTGGAGGTGCCCTTTAAAGGGGATGTGGAGCATACCATCCGAGACATCCTTGGAGGCATCCGCTCCACATGTACCTACGTGGGAGCAGCTAAACTGAAGGAACTGAGCCGGAGAACCACCTTCATCCGGGTCACCCAGCAGGTGAATCCAATCTTCAGTGATGACAGCTAGACCTGAGCAGCTATGCCTTCTCAAGGCTCTAGCACCCAGGCGCAGGGTCCCTCAGGTGGGCTCCTCAGCCATCCCAGCTACTCTGGCTATTTCTTAATCATTTCCTGTTGCCTCACTCCTGAGGGCGCCTGCAGTAATTCTGTACTCTACACACAAAATGCCCAGGGCACTCACTGGGGAGCAAGCAAAGGCAGGCAGGCTGAGAAAATGAAGTCAGACAGTCAAATGTGAATCTGGGGATCCAGCATCCTGAAGATTATTAAAAGGAAAAGATGTTGATTTCTACCTAAGTATTTAATGGCCTTGGTCTGGAAGAGTGAGGCTCTTGAAATCATGTTTTGTTAATGAGCTTCATTAAATAGGATCTTTGAATACCTAAAAAGCCCAAAAGTGTTGACATATTTTAAGTATCTCAATAAAGGGGCGCCTGGGTGGCTCAGTCGTTAAGCGTCTGCCTTCGGCTCAGGTCATGATTCCAGGTCCTGGGATCGAGTCCCACATCGGGCTCCCTGCTCGGCGGGAAGCCTGCTTCTCCCTCTCCCACTCCCACTGCTTGTATTCCCTCTCTCGCTGTGTCTCTCTGTCAAATAAATATATAAAATCTTAAAAAAAAAAAAAAAAAATCTCAATAAAGAGATCCCAAGGACTTTGAAGAGATTCTGGATCTTTCTGCACAAGGCTGGCACCTGGGTGCTGCTCCAGGGCAAGTGGCAGTAGAGTTGGCACTGACCCAGTAGAGCCAAGGACAGGAAATACTTTTTCCATGAAGTATCTCCATTCCAGTGCCACCACCCCCAGGCAACCCGACGGCATGAGAGTTTACGAAGTACAGTGTGCTTGTCAGGACACACAGATATTTTTAGCATAGCGAAGGGAAATTTCCCTTCCAGGCTATCAACCCTTCTTGGCACATGTGAACACCATCTTCCAGGGGAAGTAAAAAGGCAAAGGGATTCCTCCGGCCCTGGTGAAGCCAGTTTTAAGGAATGACCTACACTGACTTGATAGAAGCCTTAATTCCCCTTCCTCACACCAAGGCAGTGTTTTAACAAATCCAAATTTTAATTAACAAGGATTACAAGGTAATTTTAGCAAGGTAGTCAGGTCACCCAAGCCCGGGCTTCTGCTTTATTCCCACTAAACTGTAGAGCTGAGGAAGGAGACAGGCAGAGTGCAGAGGGAATCTCAGTCCTAAGTGTCTAGACCTGTCTCTACAGTCACGGGAGGGACAGACATGGCACTGGGGCCAGAAGTGGGGAGGTATTCATAGAAGGTGGGGATCAAGGTGTCAAACTTTGTCTTCTGATAGTTTTCCAGAGACTCCTGCAGAGAAGGGAGCAGGGAGATGCTATCATCCTCTCATTCCCTGAGCCCTCCGTATTCTGGAGCATGTGGGTTTCTCTGTCTTGTTCTGCTCAGCCCCTTCCCCAGCTTTCTGTTCCTTCCTACTCACCCTTCCTTCCTTCTGGCCATTTTCTTCTTCATCAGAGTCCAAAACCAAGTCGCCTATGGTAATGACAGAGCTGCACAGAGATGGAGGACACACTGCAGGAAGGAAACCAGAGTCAAAGTACCCTTCTAGGCAAACAGGCCCTCAAGAGTCCCCGTGAGAGGAGGCTGTCTGACCCAGTCTGACTCAGAATACTTACATGGCTTCCTGGCTTTAGGAGGGGATAATGACAGTCTCAGGGGGTCCATGGGGCAAACCAGGCAATTCCTGCATTGGGAGCAAGCAAAAAAAATAAGGTGAGGGGAAAGCAGGCAAAGAATGTGCTGCTAGTAGGGAGAAGCAACTGTTCCACTCACTCTTCTTGCTCTGAAGCAAACACCTCAACTGGGTTCTCCTTCAGAGCCCTTCCCCCCAGGGTCTGGGATGGACTCTTTGACTTTCCAATGGAAGGTGCTCTCGTGCCCCCAGCACCTGCTGGATCTGCCATGTCTGTCCCATGTTCTTCCCTGTTCTCAGGCTCAGATAGGACTTGGGTTGGTGAACCCAGATTCCTAAAGGGGAACAGCATGACTGTGGGGCGCTCCTTATGGCCTCCCTTAGTGGATGCCCATCGGGACTGGATTCTTCGCCGGCCTAGAGGGGCCAGATTGAAGTGGTGGCCAGCCGTAGGTTCTGAGTGCTTCCTTAAGGCTGGTCCCTGAGGTAGGTGTGGGCCAGGCCTAGCATTTGGCAAAGGATCATGAAGTGCTAGTTTTGGTTGCTGAGGAGGATTCTGCTCTGTGGGCTCTGTCACGCTCGCTGAATCGGGAACGGAGCACTCTGAAAAAGAAAATGCAGCTCCTCAGAACAGACAGAAACACAACTCAGGGGGCGCCTGGGTGGCTCAGTTGGTTAAGCGACTGCCTTCGGCTCAGGTCATGATCCTGGAGTCCCGGGATCGAGTCCCGCATCGGGCTCCCTGCTCAGCAGGGAGTCTGCTTCTCCCTCTGACCCTCCTCCCTCTCGTGCTCTCTCTCTCTCTCATTCTCTCTCTCAAATAAATAAATAAAAAAAAAATCTTTAAAAAAAAAAGAAACACAACTCAGTCTGGTTTCTTATGGCTCAGGTCCATGTAACCGTTCCAATAGCCCATCTCAAAAGGTCTCAGGCCAAACAATCCACCCCCAAGTTCCTAGTTCTCCCAGATGGTCCTCGTACCTGGAAGTGGCCACCCCATGTCCACACCATACTGGCTCAAGACAAAAGAAGAAGTGATAGAAACTCCAGGCTGCATCCAACTCAGCACATCCTGAAGCTGTGGGCACAGGGAGAGAGGCATGAAGACCACAGTCCTTGATACAGCCATCCCCCACTCTGCCCTTATTTTGTCCCAACAAAACCTGCTGTGTCTGCAGTGCAGGCAGGGCTTTTTCTAGCTGACACAAGTATTCAAAAAACAACTTTTCCATGGCAGCCAGAAAGGGTTCCCCATACTCTTGTTCAAGTTCCTGCAGGGAGGTAGAAAAGCAGGTGAGAAGAGGACTAGGGAAATATTAGCCACATAATAGCTTCCAAGCCAGCCAGTCTCACCTGCAGCCTGGAAGCCAAGTCCACTGGGGCCTCTCCTAGTTGCTTCACCTGTTGGCAAAAGGTCTCCTGTGCCTCCGAGACCTTCCTCAGATCCTGCTTTGTCTGTTGAGAGCAGGAAAAGCAGACAATTTAGGGTCACCAGGACCCAGTGGCCGGAAAGAGAATCAACTTTGTGGCACCCAGTATTAACTGGGGTATAGGGCTTGTTCCAGGGATTACTCACAGCTTTGGGGTCCCGCACTACAGGTCCAGACTCTGGGAAATGGTGATGCAGGGCATTCAGAACCTGGGCCCACGGCCGGCCCTGCAGGATCAACTCCACCACTACCTGTAAAGGGTACTAAACTCGCAATCTCCACTTTGGGGCAAGCTGCCCTTTTCCAATGAGTCCCAACCCCAAGCAGTCGGCCCTCAGCCCTCGCATCCCTCCCCTTTCCCGTCTTCCAGCTCCTACTGGCTCCAATACCTTGGCCTTTAGGCCCATACATAGGCGTTCGTGGTGGCGGAAGCGAACTAAACCAGGGGCAGCAGCGCGCAATGATCGCAGAAACTCTAATACTCGCGGAAAATGCTCCACGCAGCGTCCCCGCACGACTTGCCAGCTGGCGGCGGCGGCGAAGCGCAGAGCCGCGGGACCGGCCCCCGGGGGCGTGGCCATGGCCGCGGGCTCCGCCCCGGGGGCAGGCCCTCTGGGTTCCTTCCTCCACGGCGAGGCTTCTCGACTCCTCCTAGGGGCGAAGCTTCCGGCGGCTTTCAGTGGCTGCGCTGTTTCGGTCTGCGCCGGATACCTCGCGATGCGATCTTTTCCATAGGCCACCGGAATCCTGGGGGGTCTTCAACTCGGGCTGGAGCCTGAATGGAGAAGCTGGCCAGCTCCAATGGCACCAGGTTCTCTGTTTTCCACACCGCCGCCCCCTCAAGCCCGAGGGCTACCCCGCTTCCGGCTCTGCGGCCAGTTTCCCTGCCCCGGAAAAGGGCGGTAATGGAGAACCAATGGGCTACCGGGCAGGGAGACGTGACGTCGTGTCATAAGGCCACGCCCCAACAGATCGGGTGTCTCTCCCGCCCCGCTCCCTCCGCCCAATAGCCCTGGGGCGACGGAAACTGCTGAGCGGGACTCTCGGGGCCCCCGCCTGTCTTCGCGGAGCCTACAAAGTCACGTCCTTCTCTAAGGCTGGACTTACTTGCCTGGAAAGCGAGGATAATGCCCTTCCCTTCCCCGATCGTCTGCGCCACTGATGTACGATTCCTTACTTAATCCTAGCCTCGAAGCAGCCCCTGCAAAACCTTGCCCGGCGGCACGCCTGCTTCCAGTAAGAATTCAAGTGTCCCTTTTTAAAAACAGTAGAGGGCGCCCGCCTTTAAAAAATAAATACAAAGTTTGAAAAGCTACGTCAGGTGGTTAACTTGGTTTTCTCAGAATGATGAGACTGTAGGTAATATTTTGTGCTTTTCGGTGTTCGATATCTTTTTTTTTTTTTGTATCCTGTAGTTTTAAAATAAATAAAAAATAAGTTTCCCTTTTCGGATTTCTGTCGCGTGCTTACTCCAGCCAGCCCCCAGATGTGATTGACTGACTTGTCTCCTTGTCACCCTTCCTGGTGTCTCTTAATTTCATCACCAAGTACAGAGCCTGGCACACTGTATATTCTTTAAATGTCGGTTGAATGAATTACTTTTCCTGACTACCTTACAGGGATGTAGTGGAACTACCCTTGTTTCGGACCATCTCCCTTCCTAGAGGTAGCGCCCCCAGGATCCCTCCTTGACTCACCCAAGATGAGTCTTCTCGGGTGATCCACAGGGACTGCTGGACTGAAAACTGGAAGTTACCTTCCCTTATAAGTTCTGCTCTTCCTCCTGGGCTCTGTATTTCTGTGCAGGGTGCCTCTCCTCACCTGTGAGTGAGAAACCCAGACCACAGCCCTTAACTCAGTCCTCCCTCCTCTCCACATCTAATTGTCACCAAGTCTAATCAGTTCTACTTCCTATGGAACCTTGTTCCAACCCACCCCATTTTCATTCTCACTGTCTCTATGCTATTTCAGGTGTTCCTGTCTCTCACCCTCCCCACCTCCAGCCCAACTCCTTTCTAATTTCTTTACCACATTGCTTTCATCATGAATCTCGTGAAATGCAAAACTGATCATGTCATTCCTAACTGAAAGCTCTCTCTTACTTTCAAAAGAAAGCCCAAACTCTGAAATAGGGCAAAAAGATTTTTAATCTGGTCAAGCTTTTCTTCATCCATATTCCTTGCCACTCTGCATGTATGCACCTAGATGCCAGACCTCAGCAAACGGGTTTCATTTTCCAAATACACTGTGTTGTTGGGCGCCTGGGTGGCTCAGTTGGTTAAGCGACTGCCTTCGGCTCAGGTCATGGTCCCGGAGTCCTGGGATCGAGTCCCACATCGGGCTCCCGGCTCAGCGGGGAGCCTGCTTCTCCCTCTGACCCTCTCCCCTCTCATGCTGTTTCTCTCTCAAATAAATAAATAAATAAAATCTTTAAAAAAAAAAAAAAACCAAATACACTGTGTTGTCTTACATTTCTGTGCCTCGCACATACTAGATGATTCCTCTGTCCTCCTTGCCTCTTGGACTGACTCTTTCTCATCTTTGTGGTTCATCTGATAACCACCTCCATGAAGCTCATCAGAGTTCTCTTCTTGGGGTCCTCAGTACATCTTTTTATCACCACCTCTGTCGCAGAACCTATCTTGTAAGGTGGTTGCAAGAATTAAATAAATTAGTAACTATAAAGCACTTGGTACAGTGCCTGGCTCATAGTAAGTACTACATATGTGTTGTATTTTCAATGTCTACGTGTCTGTCACCCCACTGGGCAGGAGCCTCTGGAAGGAAGAGCTGGTTCCTTTCTTGTATGTGCAGCACCTTGTTCATGTGTTTACAGCTAATACAACCAGCCCCCCTTTTAGTCTTCTTTTATGGCCTTAGGAGCCCCTTGTCTTCTTAAATTCAAAGGTTCAAGAAGACAAGTGGTCAGAGCTCAGAACTTTGGCCATGTAGTCTCATGGCCACTGCTGGCACAAGAAGGGTGTTGGGAGGGAGAACATGGGAAAAATACAGCTGAGAAGAAAAATAGAAGGTGGTTGTCCTCAATCCTTACCGTGCATAGGAGTCCACCGCTTAGCAAGCTTGTTAAAACACACTTTTTGGCCTCTGCTCCGGGGATTCTGGTTCGTGAGGTCTATGCTGGTGCCCAGAAATCTGTATTATTAACATCTCAGATAATTCTAATGTGTCTAGAGACTACGCTTGAAGAACCCTGGGGTAAGGGAACAGTTTCAGTCAAACCAAAACCAAATCCTCCAAGTCACCCAAAGGAAAATTTCCACATAGAAGAGAACTATACAAAGGGTATTGATTCTGTGTCTCTGAGCATCACCTTCCCCTGCAGTTTCCTCTCTCTGGTGAGGGACTCCTGTCTCTGTGGATGGCACCCAATTGGTGCTGCTCCACAAACCTGAAACCTGGGGGTTCTCCTATTACTGCTTCTCTCCACCCTCCACCCAGCCACACCCATCCCTCCCCAAGTCCTGTGAACTTTATCTCCTAGATATTCCTCCAAGCTTTCCACTTCTGTCTCCACACCACTGCTCTGGTCCAAACTACCATCTCCAGCATAAATGACTACAACTGCCTTCCAATCTGTGTCTGCATCCACTCCAACCCTGCTCCAATCTAGTCTTGACACTACAGGTGGAGTAATCTGTTCAAAACACAATCTGGTCACATCATCTCCAATTCCTTAAAGCTTTCAAAGGCTCCCACTGCCCTAGGGCAGGCAAAAATCCTTAATCTGGCCTATGAGGCCCCACAGGCATGGGTGGCCCTGTGCCCCTCAACTCCACCTCCTCCACTCTGCCCTTTGCTCTCTCTGCCTTAGCCACATCATCTTTGTCTTGTTTACTCTTCCACACTCCCTTCCACCACAGGATCTTTGCACAGGCTATTCCTTTTGTCTGCAGAGATCTCCCTTCCCTCTCTGCCTAGATATCCTCCAGGGTCACCTATTTAAGGGAAAGCTTTCCTAACCACCACCACCGGGCCAGGTCAATGCCTTTACTGTATACTTCAGAGCTATTTACTGTATTTTATTTCATGCAGTTATTCTGTTTCTTTCTCAGACTGCAAGCTCCATAGGGTAAGAACTAGGCTGTCCTGTGCTCTGACACTTAGTCCATTGCTTGGCACACATCATTGACTATTTGTTAAATGGGTGAAGGAATGGGTCCATTAGCCACTGCCATGTCTGGACCCTGCCAGTCAGAGTTGCCTGTAAAATTCTGGTTCACCTGTGGACAAAAATTCCCTTTCCAGAAAGAACCTTAGAATAGCTGAAGGTGGCCATTATTTTTAAAAATAACTCTATTTAAAATAAAGTACAACCACTGTAGTCTTATCCATAAATCTGGGAAACATTTATAAGTCACATCTTATAAATTTTTGTTTTTATATTTGTAATTAACTCCATCTGGCTTATTATCAGGAAAATAAAATCTTCCTTTTGATATTTTTGCTTCTTCCAGAATTTTCCAAGCACTCCGTCCAAAAGGGCCAGGCTTTCAGCTTCCATGCTTATTTGGGGAGAACTTTGCTCTCCACAGGGTCTGTCATACTTCTTTCACCCATTCAGTGTCCTCTTAGAAAATCAACCACAGAGGGATGCCTGGGTGGCTCAGTTGGTTAAGCCTCTGCCTTCGGCTTAGGTCAGGATCCCATGGGCTCTCTGCTCAGTGGGGAGCCTGCTTCTCCCTCTGCCTGCTCTGCCTGCTGCTTCCCCTGCTTGTGCTCTCTCTCTCTCTAATAAATCAATCAATAAATACAGTCTTTAAAGAAAGAAAATCAGCCACAGAGGTTGGTACCTGAGGTCTCAGGCTTCAACACCCAGGTCCAGACTTTGCTCCCTGGGCCAAGGGGCTGCAGGAGCTTCGAGCATTAGCCACAGGCTTTGCCAAATCAAACCCACTTAGCTGGGGTTCAGGGATTCTCAAGCCTAGGATGGTTCTCTGAGCCTAGGATGGTCCCCTTCCCTGCTGTTAGGCCTCAGTTGAAGCTACCACAGTCCACACTAATGTTCCCAATTTTAAATCTTGGGGCAGAAGGAATTAAAGGGAATACTGGTTCTTTACCCTCAGGAAACCCTGGGCTACCAATGCAAAGAGTCCACCTCCTCCCTAGTGTTCAACTTTGTATACCAGGTGTCCCAGGAGAAACAAAACAGGTCACCAAGACTCTCAGACAATGACTGCTTCATCAGTCCAGGGGCACCAGCTAAGAGGGCAAGCCTAGTGGATTTCCTAAAACCAAGACTAAGAATACCTTCTTTTTACTAAAAAAAAGGGGGGGTGTTGCCTGGGTGGCTCAGTTGGTTGAGTGTTCAACTTTTTTTTTTTTTTAAGATTTTATTTATTTATTTGAGAGAGAGAGAGAGAGAGAGAACGAGCGGGAGGAGGGCAGAGGCAGAGGGAGAAGCAGACTCCCTGCTGAGCAGAGGGCCCGACAGGGGGCTCCATCCCAGGAGCCCGGGATCATGACCTGAACCAAAGGCAGATGCTTAACAAACTGAGCCGCCCCAAGTGTGTGTTTGACTCTTGATTTTGGCTCAGGTCATGATCTCAGGGTCGTGGGATGGAGCCCTGCATCAGGTTTCAGGCTCAGCATGGATTCTGCTTATCTCTCTTCCTCCCTCTCTGCCCCTCCCCTTGCAAGGTTAATTAATTAATTAATTAAATCTGTTTTTAAAAACCACTTTGTAATATAAAGGATGATGTCAAGGAAATAACCACATACATAAACAGGCATAAAATTGGTTTCCCTGGTATAGTTTTCTGAGGTACAGTCCCAGTAGGAGTCTGCACTGATAGTTATTAGCTCCCCAGGTGCCCATTTATCTATCTTTCCTAGAGCTGGTCTAGTCATCCATCATGGCTTCTTCCCACAAATGCTCCAAAACACAATCCTCCACTGCTCCCCCCGGCTCCCAGACTCCCCGTCACAATCCAACGTAGCTCATCATCCATTCAACAGATACTTATGGAGCACCTGCTGCATGTCACCGACTGTGAATCAGCCCTAAGTAAGGTGGGGGGTGCGGTCTCTGTCCTCAGGGGCTTACATTCTAGTCGAGGGGAACTAGAGGCCCGAGGCCAAAGCACAGTAGCTGCGACACCAGGGATTCTAACGCTCACCTCCACAGAATTAAAGAGATGCCCCTCTCGAGCCCCCAGCCGGAACTTAACCCATAGTGGGAGCTCCGTATATATTTGTTTCTTTCCCTCCAGCTGTTTGGAGAACAGCATTGCCTTCCTGTTTTTTGTGTTTCTGTTTTTCTTTTTGAGGATTTCAAGCATTTTGGAGCTCTAATAAACACAGGGGACCAGGGTAAAATGAAAAATGTGAAGCAAGTTACAAAGTTGTTAGAAATCTTAAGCTCTCACATTTTCTCCCAGGTGTTCAATTAAAAAAAGATACTGTTGTGTTGCTGCTCCATCTTTCTGGAAACTAATGAACAAAATGTATCAACCACCTTAAATATGCTCAATCCCTTTTCCCCAATAGTTCTCACTCTAGGGGGTTTTCAGGGAAATAAGAAACAAGCACAAAGATATATGTGCTTGTATAAGGATATTTATGCATGTAATGGCAGAACATTGCAAAGACTTAAACTTCCAGGAAGAAAGGATTAATCAATTAAATCACGTCCTTCTGTGGGACCGAATTTGTTCATCTGTTATTAAAAATGGGAAAAATTTTAAAATAAAATAAAATAGGGGCGCCTGGGTGGCTCAGTTGGTTAAGCGACTGCCTTCGGCTCAGGTCATGATCCTGGAGTCCCGGGATCGAGTCCCGCATCGGGCTCCCTGCTCGGCGGGGAGTCTGCTTCTCCCTCTGACCCTCCCCCATCTCATGCTCTCTCTCTCTGTCTCATTCTCTCTCTCAAATAAATAAAATCTTAAAAATAAATAAATTAATAAATTAATTAATTAAATAAAATAAATAAAAACATAGGGAAACCACTGGAGTTTGCTCCATAAATTCAAGGAACAATTAAAAGTCACATCTTGCAAGCTGTTGCCTCTAAATTGTAAGGAGCAAACATCTCTTGCGCCGCTTGGTGCTAGGCCCTGTTCTGGGTCCTGGGACTGGGATGTGAACAAGACATAGAAGGTCTCAGTTCTTCCAGAACTCACATTTCAGAGAAAAGAGACAGAATTTAATAAGCAGGAAAACACCCCAATGTCAAACAATGAGTGCTAGGCAGGACATGAAATAAAATGGGATGATAGGCTAAAGAGACCAGGGGGCAGGAAAACAAATCAGATGGGGGGCCAGTGAAGAGTTCCCTGAGGAGGTGGCCTGTGAGCTGAGACTTGAATAACGGGGTGGGGCTGGCCTTGCAAGCTGGGGGCAGTACTCCTCCAGAAGGAAAAGCAGGGGCCGGGCCATAGAAGGTTTTGAGCAGAGGGCTGACTGGATTAGATTTACCCAGCCATCCCGGATGCTGTGTGCAGAACAGAGGACCAGAGGGCAAGAGCGGAAGTGGGGGAAATGATCGAGAGGCTGGGGAACAATCCGGATGAGAGCTGAAGGCAGCTCTGGAGCCTGGGAAAGGAAGAGGGGATGAGGAGCAGTCAGATGCTGGACAGCTCTGTATGGGAGACAGACCATCAAGATTCGCGGACAGACTGGATGTGGGACGTGAGAGAAGGAAAGAAGCCAAGAATGACTCCAAGATTTGGGGCCCACGAAACTTGGAAAGATGGAGTTGCCATTTGCTGATAGAGGGGAGGCCATGGGAGGATTGGCTACAGGAGGTCCGCAGTTCAAGCTTGGACACATACTACGTGGAAGTCTATGAGATATCCAGTAGACGTGCTGAGAAAGCAGGAGATAAGCAAGTTTGAAGTTCAAGGGGGCCCAGCAGTCCTTACAACCACGGCACTGGCAGGGCTCACCGAGGCAGAGTGTAGCTGGCTGGAGGAGCGCCTGGGTGGGGGCCTGAGTCACTCCAACACCCCAAGGCTGAGTGGGGGCCGCAGGAGGACCAGGAGGATGGCCTGGAAGCCAAGACTACTGTCCAGGGTAAACACGATGTTTGGGGAGAATATTTAATGCTGTGGGAAAATGTGCACCCCAGTTACATGGGGAGGGGGACAGCATACGAAACACGACCTTAATAGCTATTTTCAGTACCTGGTTGTGGTTGAGGTTTCTCAGTTCCTTCTTTACAATTTTCTGTATTCTCTCAATTCTCCACGTTGAACATGTATTACTTTAGTAAAAATTCTTAGACGAGGACATTTGAAAATAAATACTGGAAAGTGGTTTTTGCCACTCAGAGAGAACTCCAGCCTATTTCTACCTCAAACATGTGCCTACAAAAGGCAGTTCAGATGCTTCTCCCCCACTGTAGCTGCCAGGGAAGGGAGGCAGTCCAACCCCACTCCAGCGGGCTTCCGAAGGGTTTTGGTCAGTAGACGTACCCTGGGGTCGGGGGAAGATGGGTTAAACGCTCAAGGTTCTCCAGACGCTAAGCAGGCCCTATCTCAACAGCTGCTGAACTGGCACCACTGCTGACCCCCAGCCAGCCTTCTCAGAACAAGGGGCGCCCGAAACACCACATGCATCCCCGGGACAGGCTGTGAGTCCACACTCCCTGGCCTGGCACGAACTGACAAATGTACAGAATGGTTTCATGAAAAACAGTTCATTAAAAAACAGTTTATTAGCATTTGTGCTGCCCTGTGCAAGTGAAGCTTGGCTCCCTGCCCAGATGCCCTGGCCTCCCCACCTGAGCCTCTGGGGAGCAGCTCTGCAGTAGGCCCCTGACTTGAGGCAATGTCCTTGCTCATCTGACTCCAGTCCCATCGCTCCTGGCCAGGGGCTAAGCCCCACCTCGAGATGCCATAGGGATGGTCTCCCCTGAGTGACTGTCGCCTCCAGCATCTGAGAAGAAGCCCCTGCCCCCAGGGGCTGGAGCCACGTCCACCTGGATGACACCATGCACCTGGGAGAGCTGTGGGCTGTCCAAGCTGGCGATGAGCTGGCGGGGGCCTGGTCGCACAGGCACGAACTTCTGGTGCAGTGTCACTGTCTCGTTGCCGCCAATGTCCCTGTGGGCAGAGACAGGGTCATGGGCCGTGGGTGGAGTCAGGAGGAAGGACTGATGGGGCAGCCAGGAAGGAAGGAGAAGGAGGCAGAGCGCTTCAGGCATTTCTGGGCTCAGCTGGAACCCCCATACCCATGGCCAGGATGAAGCCTGAGCCCCAAGGCCTCCTGGGCCTTTGCCTCTGCATAGTCAGGTCAGCGCCTCCCTCCCAGCTGCCTGAGCTGGGAATCTTCCAGTCGTCCCGGGAGTCTTCCCTCCCCACTCCCACAAACACCTGGACAGAGACGGCTGCCTTGTCTCTCCCACCTCTCCATCACCAGTGCTCCTGCCCGAACCACACCATCTATACCTATCCCACCTGGGATTTCCTGGACTGAGGAAACTTCAAAACAAGACTTGGGGGTGCCTGGGTGGCTCAGTCGGTTAGGGTCTGTCTTTGGCTGAGGTCATGTTCCCAGGGTCCTGGGATCAAGCCCTGCATCTTGCATTGGCTCCCTGTTCAGCCGGGAGTCAGCTTCTCCCTCTCTGCCCCTCCCCCTGCTTGTGTGCGTGCTCTCTCTCTCAAATAAATAAAATCTTTAAAAAAAAACAACAACAAGATGGGGCGCCTGGGTGGCGCAGATGTTAAGCGTCTGCCTTCGGCTCAGGTCATGGTCCCAGGGTCCTGGGATCGAGCCCCGCATCGGGCTCCCTGCTCGGTGGGAAGTCTGCTTCTCCCTCTCCCACTCCCCCTGCTTGTGTTCCCTCTCTCGCTGTGTCTCTCTCTGTCAAATAAATAAATAAAATCTTTAAAAAAACAAACAAACCAAGAGACTTTGGGGCTCAACACAGTATTGCCAAATAATTTCAGTTTTGCCAAGAAAAAAAGTGGAAGAAAATTAATTATCCTTTGCCATGATCATCTTTCCAAACAGGAAGGAGCATTTTAAATACCCCCAAACATTGGAAGGATGTTATCTCAGAGAAAAAGGAAAGTTCTTCCCAAGAACAGACAACTGGCATCTTTTTAAAGTGACACTTTGTGTGTGTGTGTGTGTGTGTGTGAGAGAGAGAGAGAGAGAGAGAGACATACATACACGTGTTCATGTGCACACACATACTAGTGTCTTCATTTTCTCCCTTCCTCATAGATATCTGGAAATTTAGTCCCAGACCATCCCTCTGGGAGTCACAATTTCACCAGCCTTCTAACTGGCCTCCTTGCCTCCTAGGTCCTATCTTATTTTTCCACTCTACTCTCTAGTCTCTCGGAGGTGAGCTGAACCCTTCGAGGGCTGGGCTTCCTCAGGGCTTAGGGATGAGACTGCAGCTCCCTAACCTGACACACAGGCTCCCTCTGACTCAGCCCTGCCTGCATGGCCTCATCATCCCCCACCATTCCTCCTGCCCACCAGCCCTGACAGCCAGTTCCTTCCCGTCCCTGAACTCACTCTGTTTTCACGCTCTGCTCCTGGGCTGGCTCCAGGCCCTGCTCACACCACCCCCTCAGTGAGGGCTCCCTTGAGCACCTCCTGCCCTCAGGGAAATGAGCCTTGTCCTGCTCTGAGCTCCCGCAGCAGCCGGTGTGTGCGCTTTACACACTGACCACGACCGCATCTCCATCCCCCTCGCTCGTGCCTCTTAGCATCTGTCCTCTCCTGCCTCTGCCTGAACCCTTGCCTCTGGCCCCCTAGTCAACCCAAGCCTGCCCTGGGGATCTTCTTTTCTCTGGAGCCCGACTGTGCAGACAACTCAGTCCTCCAAGGGAATGAGCCAACACCCCAACTTCGAAGATGAGCTCTCCTTGGGACTAAACATTTAGTTAGCTTGGAGCCTGATTCCAAAGGGCTTCCCTGGACCAATTTGTACTCTTTCTTCTATCGCTGTTAGCTGTGTGGTTTAAGATAAGTTACTAAACTCTGATTCTTACCTTCTGGTTTGTAAAATGGGAGTGAATGCAAAATGAGGGGATGGGATCAGACGGTCTTGTAGGTGCCTCTAAGCTCCATGAAGGAGGAAAGAAGTGGAAGGTGGGGACATATATATACGGTCTACCTGTTAAGTTATGGACCTAATTTCTAGACTTCTAATCAAAATATATAACTAGACATTAAGTCTACAACATAACAGATAAGCTATACTGTGGCTAGCTACAAATTTGTATTTTTAACTTGTGCCCACTTTTCCATAGATACAAGCTTCAAGTTGTTTAGGCTCAGACCAGACTTCAAAGCTCTAGGGGCGCCTAAGTTGGTTAAGCATCTGCCCTCGGTTCAGGTCATGATCCCAGGGTCCTGGGATCAAGCCAGTGGGGAGCCTGCTTCTCCCTCTCCCTCTCCCCCTGCTTGTGCTCTCTCTCTCTGTGTCAAATAAATATTTTTTTAAAAACCTTCTACTTAATTCATACTAGTACTATTTCAGAATATAGCCTTTATTTGTAACATTACTTCCAAGAGTGGCTGCTTTCCAGCTTCCAGCTAGCAATGTCAAGATCTCTCCCAGCCCCGGCCTTCGTGTCAGCCGCCACCTTGCCACACCCACGCCTGCCTGTTCAAGTGCAGCACATCAGATGCTACCGCTGGAATGTGCCTGAAACCCAGTGCAGGGAATGAAACCAAGTCTCTGACAAGGACACCAGAAATTAGACATCCAAATGAGAGCACTGTCCTGCAATTACGTACTTGTTCAACCGTGTTGCCAAGGCTTGAAACATTTTTTAAAACTCCTCTCAGATTTTTCTTCAGGGCCACTGAAAACCACAAGCACATCAAGTGTGCCCAGTCTAGTCCCTCTCGCTGTCCCTCTCCCCACCCCCGCCCCCCACAGACACCCTGTTCCTCCTTTACAGCCAAGCTTCATTCCTGATGGAAAAGGGCATCCCCACCCATTTTGTTCATCTGCCTTATTAATTAGTCTTGGCTTTAAATGGCATCGGGCTGTTTCTCCAAAGTCAAATCGGCCCCAGAAGGCCACCCTAAGGACATTCTAAAGACTATGATTTAGGTTGTGGGGGAAATTCCCCAGAAGGGTTTGCAACAGACTTCCAGCCTCCCTTGGTGACTGGTTTGGTGGTGACAACAAGCCATTTGGAGGAGTAAGTCTGGAATGCTTATTAAGTGGCCAGTCAACCCGCTGGGTGGCACACCTTATGCTTAATGGGGTTTCCATCCCACAGCCTTTGATGTGCCAATGAGAGCAAAGTAACACCCATCTTGGAATCTAATATATCTGAACCACCAAGCCAGGGGCTTCCCACTTGGAGTTCTCAATTGCTCTGTAGACCGCAGACTGGGCTTGAAGTAGCAAGGAGCCACAGAATGTCAAAGGAGGACCTGCCTTGAGAAACCATCATCCAACCCGCTCATTTACTGGAGGGAAGACTGGGGCCTTTAAAGGCAGGGCTGGGGGGAGGCTCATACAAGCCCCACAGCTAAAGAGAGGGGCTGGATCTCCCTATGCTCAGCACATGGGTCACCTCTTTACTTCTAGGCAGGGGCAAGAATCTAAGGTCTGGTGGAGGTGCTGAGGGGAGTCCAGCTCTGGGGAACCTCTCTCCATCATCTGTAGGTGAGAGATGCCTATAGGGTGAGCTACCTGGGAGCCCCAAGCTCCCTCTCTAAGGTGACAGAGACCCACGTAGGGTGAAATGGGGAAAAGCACTCCTTTGTGGCATATCACATCATCCACGGTCAAGGCTGGGGCAAAGATCAGGATAGCAACTATTCAGCTTCGGCCTATTGGCAAAAGTGGCAGCCACCAGCTGGCAGAGCCTGCTCTGTGTCAGGGCAAGGGATGCACAGGGTGGGCAGGGACCCCCTGCATCCCCCACCCAGCTCCCCCACAGGGTCCACCCCTTTCCCTCAGGCACTCTTTGTCAAAAGAGGAAAACACCTGCCCCTGTCCCCAGAAGTCTGATCTTAAAGGTCAGCCTCTGGCCTTCTCTGCTTTCCCTGTGCTGTTCCGGGGAGGAAGACAGCAGCACATGTGTCTATGTCAGAGAGGACAGCAGAGGCCCAGGGACACAGGCACTTGGTGTCCCCTCACTGGGTGCGGAGCCTCGCCTGGCCCGGGGTGAGGGCCAAGGGGGCTGGTAGGGGCCTGAAGCACAGGGCCCTCACCTTGAGAACTGCAGCTCAGCCCTCATGACGCAAAGAAAGCAGCAGGCTTGAGAGCCTGCGTGTCAGGTGTGCCCAGGTGGGAAGAGCTCAGTCTGCCCCTTATGGAGTGACTGCCAGCTTCCCTATCGTCAAGTGGGGGTGATGGTGGCCACAATCAAAATAAGGACGATCGGGGCACCTGGGTGGCTCAATCATTAAACATCTGCCTTTGGCTCAGGTCATGATCAGGTCCTGGGATCGAGCCCCACATCGGGCTCCCTGCTCAGCGGGAAGCCTGCTTCTCCCTCTCCCACTCCCCCTGCTTGCGTTCCCTCTCCTAATGTGTCCCTCTCTCTTAATGAATAAAATCTAAAAAAAAAAAAAATAAGAACGACCAACAGAGGCTCACGTTGGGCCAAAGCCAACACTAAATGCTTCACGTGCATATCTCACCTAGCTCCCTGAACCACCCTCGGAACCGGGATCGTTGTCATCCCTACTTTCCAGGTGAGAAAACAGGCTTAAAAGAGGTAAGTCACCTGCTCCACGGCACACAGCCAGTGAGTGTAGGAGCTGGGACTTGAACCTAAGTCTTCAGGATCCCAAAGCTTTGCTTTTAATCATATGATGATCTCGAATGTACCTTGAAGGGTTTTTGTGGTCTGCGAATGAGACAATGATCCTGAAGTGCCCGGTCAGTTCCTGAGCACTGGGCATGTGTTAATGATGAGTTGCTAATGATTCCTAAGTGAAGTGTTGGCTCCCTAGTGAGACGGGACGGACCAGCCCAGCACTAGGCACATGGCAGGTCTTCTTAACTGCTGCTGGCCCTGAACCGAGTCAGGAGGCATTGCTGGCTGGCTCTAGGCTGCTGTATTGGGTCCTGGCTGACTACTGTCCTGAGCAAGAGAGGAGGCAGTGTGGCACCCAGGGCAGTCTGGGAGGCACAAAAGGGCAGGGGCGGGGGAGAGGCCAGACTCACCCCACATTAAGGATCTTGGGTCTCTGTAGCCCGGAGCCCTCAAGCCGGAAAACGACGTTGGTGAGGGTGACAGGCAGGGGGTTCTTGAAGACAATCTGTACTTCGCACTCCTGGCCAACCACGGCTGCCCCCAATAACTAGGAGAAGAAGCAGCCCACCTCCACATCAGAGACCCTGGCCAGATACAGTGGAACCATACACTCCACCAGAGGGAAAACTCCTTCTGCATCAAAATCTCCCCCAGTCCCACATTTCCACCCTTGAGAGAAACAGGGCTCCGCAAAAGCCAGAGAAGAAACTCCAACCCACTCCCCAACTGAAGCTTCTGCAGGACCAGGAATATGAGATCTGACTTTACAGATGAGGACATGGAGGCCCAAGAGCCCAAAGCCAGTATCCGACCCCCTTCGCCTGGAACTGCTCACCAGGCCAGCCCTCTCCCAGTTTCATGCCCTTGCCCCTTGCCCTCCGACTTCCCTCAGCCCCCGCTCATCCCTCCTGCCCAGCAAGCCGCACTCACTGTGAGGGAAAGGTCTGGGGTGCGCAGACGGAAGGTATGCTGCTTGGCCAGCACCTGCCCGCTCTCCTTGACGTGGCCTGAGACGTTGAGCAGCATGGACCCCTGGTCTACGAGGTGGGGCCGGTATTCCTTGTAGGCCACAGGCATGGACATGCGGTCCGCTGCAGAGAAGAGGCAAGGTGTCGCCAGGGCCTGCTTACCCAGACATGGCCTCCGGAGGGGTGGTCTCTGGGCCCACAGCTGCAGGGTGCCTGGCCATCCGTGGGGCAGGGCTGGGGAAGGAGCACTTACTGGCCCCTGGAGCTAGCACCACTTCCTTCTTGCTCTCCTTGAAGACAGGCCCCGTGACCCCGGTGTAGAAGGTGACCGAGAGGTAGAGGTGCAGCTTCACGGTGCGGGGGCTGCCGCCGCGATTGCTCAGCACCACACAGACTGCCAGGTCCTGCCCCATCACTGCATCCTGGGCCTCCACCTGCATGGCCACATCCTCCGCCAAGTCGCGGCTGGAGTACACGTTGGGTTTGCTACCGTATGCGGCTGCTGTCTCCACTGCCTTCCGCTCTGCGTCTGAGCCTGGGGGTTGAGGGTCAGGGGTGAGGTTATGGCTGCTGCCGGAGTGCGCAAGTGCTCAGCGGGAACCCCGGGAGTGGGCCAGAGCCAACCAGGTTGGAGGAATGGTACCTTCTGGGTGTTTATAGATGTGGGTGACATCATCCCGCATGTTGGATCCAATGGCCTTTGTGATGATGAGCGTGCCAATGGCCTTCTCTTCCACATACACGATCTTGAAGCTGCCATCGTCCTGTCGCTGCCAGTAAACTTTGTCACTGTTGACCTGTTGGGGGGGGTGTGAGCGGGGAATGAGCAAGCCTGAGGGTCTGAGGGCAGGCCTGCCCCCCAGCTGCAGGGACGGCTGGATCCAAAGGTTGGGAACTTCCTGGCACAGCCAAACTGGGAGACTTTCCAAGCTGAGCCAGATGAAGGCCGAGAGCAGAGAAGCTGGGCAGCTCCTTGCAGTACATTTTGGCACTAATAACAGTAATCTTTCATGCTTATTCGCTGACTTTACGACTTCTAAAGCAGTTTCATACCCATTATTTCTTTTGATCCTGAGCACAGGAAGCTCAGCAGCCATTATTATCCCCCTTTTACAGTGGAGGAAACCTAGACTCTAGGATGAATGACTTGCCCAAGGTCACACAGCTAGTCAGTCAGTGCGGAAGTCAGGACCAGAGAACCCAGGCCTGACTCCAGTGCTCTCGTCCTGCCAGACTGCCCGAGAAGGCACCTGGAGCACAGCCCTCACCTCGGCAAAAATGAAGGGCGTGTCATACTTCATGTAGACCAGGCCATTCTTGATGGACTCCACAGAGCAGGGGCCACAGCAGAAGATGCCTAGGGGAGCAGGACAGAGGTCAAAGGAGGCTGAGGGGACCCTCTGATCCTGGGGAGAGGCCCACCCACCCAGCACCAGTGCCCAATGCCTCAGGGTCAGCCGCCACCTGGGGCAACCCATGGAAGGAACACAAAGAAGAGCTCAGTTCCATTTGGCCTCAGTCAACCAGGGTGGGTCCAAACGTGGGACAAGCCTGCCCTGATAACCAAATCACTGGCACATCCTTCCTCCACTAGCCAAAGCTGGAGTGGGCTATCTGTGACCCCCCGAGGTCAGGACTTCCGTCCTGCATCAGGACAAACCCAGAGCCCATGGTGGCTCTGCCTGCTGGCTGGGAAAAGAGCCACCCTTCCAGAAAGATCCAGAACAAACCCTCAGCTCTATAGCCTGCAGTGTGTCCTCTCTGTGGGGAGGTGGGAGGGGAGCTGGTGGGAAATAGAGTCTGTTCTCAGCATGCTCAGGAGTTTTCTGGAGATGGGCTGACAAGGAAGAGGCTTGGCAAGAGAGGACACAAAATAGGAAGTGAGGGCCAACCAACAGAAAAGAATCTTAGAGGGGCGCCTGGGTGGCTCGGTCGGTTAAGCGTCTGCCTTTGGCTCAGGTCATGATCTCAGGGTCCTGGGATGGAGCCCCATATCGGGCTCCCTGCTCAGCATGGAATCTGTTTCTCCCTCTCCCTCTGCTGCTCCCCCTGCTTATGCTTTCTCTTCTCTCTCTCTCTTAAATAAATAAAATCTTAAAAAATAAAGAAACAGGGGCGCCTGGGTGGCTCAGTTGGTTAAGCGACTGCCTTCGGCTCAGGTCATGATCCTGGAGTCCCGAGATCGAGTCCCGCATCGGACTCCCTGCTCAGCGGGGAGTCTGCTTCTCCCTCTGACCGTCCTCCCTCTCATGCTGTCTGTCTTTCATTCTCTCTCTCTCAAATAAATAAATAAAATCTTTAAAAAAAATAAAATAAAAAATAATAAAGAAACAAAGAAACAAAGAAAAGAATCTTAGAAAACACCAGCACTATGGTTTCCTCTTCCAAATGGGAAAATAGGCCCAGGGAGGCCAAACAGATGTCAGGGTCTGACAAGACATCAGATAAGTGAACGGAAGGAGCGGATATTTACGAAGTAGCTGCTATGTTCCAGGCATGCTGCTAATCTCTCTAATGAATGACCTCATTTAATTCCCCCAACAACCCTATCTGGCATATATTATCCCCAAATTACAGACAACACCAAAGCGCAAAGGTGCAAGCAACTTGCCCAAGATGACATTATCTAAGAAGTGATCAAGCTGGATCAAGCCTGGGTCTGGCTGGCCTCAGAACCCTGTGAGCTATGCACCCCACCGCTCCCCAGAGTGGGGACAGGAACTCAGATCTCCCAGGCTCCTGGGCCAGGCTGTTCCAGCATGGTAGGCATCACTGGGTTGCACAAGTCAGGGAGCACCATTCGAAGGGATGACTGAGAGGGAGTGGTTTGCCCAGAGAGGAGGAATGTAGGCTAGGCAAGAGCCATCTGACCTGGGGTGAGGAAGGGAGAGGTGGGGAAGAAGGCAGCAGGAGGGGTAGGCCTGGCTGCCTGGCGCCGGAATGTTAAGGTGGGAAGGGAGGGCTATTTGAGAACAGAGTGTGCAGCAGGTCCAATTTTGGCAGAAACGTGTGTGCTGGGGAAAAGGAAATCAGTAGATGATATCAGCAATGGTCTCTGAGGGCTGGGTTAGGGGGGTTATTTTCTTCTTCGAACCTATCTGAACCCTGGTTTTATTCTGTACCATACCTACAACTCAAAATGAGCAACAGAACAGACAAGAGGGGAACTTGGTGGGTGAGAATGTGTGAAGGGAGGGAGTCAGGAACGGGAGAGGCTCGGCCCTGGGCCCTAGAGAAAGTCGCTCCACCTCTCTGGGCCACCACTGCCATGTGTCCCATAAGGGCTTGCGGTGGTCCCCAGACCAGCTGATCTTCAGCATCACCAGAGGAACTTTCAAACTTTCAAACATATAGATTCTTAGCATCAATCTATCCCTGGGATGTCTGATGTGTCAGGTCTGGGGCGGGACCTAGACATTTACTCAAAACAAAACAAAAACGTCCAGAGAGAGAACTAGGGAACTTTTACATTTTGAGTTATTCAATTCTATACTTTCCCCCCTTCCAGACATGTACTACTTACTATAATGGCCTTTTTAACTTTAAATACATATATAAATAAAAGGGCCCTTCAATTAATTACCCCCACGATGTGTGAGTAAAAAGGCAAATGAGAAGAGTGGGTGTGTTAGGGAGGGAAACCTCTCACTGAACTCTCTTCCATCTTTTGACTTTTGAGCCTGAATATATAAACCATACAAATCATAATAAATCATAAACAAAGGAAATCGACGCTAATAGATAGTTACGCAGAAAGGTGACAATTGACTAAACGCCGGGCGGTGATTCTGTTGGTAACCCCATTTGAATAAACACGGGGGTTAAAGGGCCCGAACCGGCCCTGACACTCGGGGTTTGTTACCCAGGTTGGGAGATGGGGATGCGGCCAAGGTGGGGCACAGGAGCCAGGCAGGGCCCCGCCTCACCGCTGCTGGTCTCCTGTGGTGTAGCGTCCACCACCTGCCACCCACTGAAGCCTGAGGGCAGATCTGGCCTCTTCATCCAGCAGTCGTTCCACACGTGGAAGTTCCTGGATGGACATGGAGGGAGGCCTGGGTCTGAGCAGCCTGCTCAGGGCCTCCCCAGTGTCCCCTCGACGTCCAGGTCTTGGTCATCATCCCTTCGCAGGGATGCGCAGCCCAGCCCCGGCCCCAGCCTCACCAAACAGAATCATGGTTCAGGTGCTCCAGGGGCTTCATGTTCTCATCAAAGTAGATGTCCATGGTGAGGGATGTGTCTGTGTCGTGTGCTGAGTTGAAGTTGGTGACAGTGCGGGTAGCCAGGCCCAGGCAGCGCAGCACTGTGGAGGAGCCAGCGTTAGGGTTCAGGGCCCAGACCGGGATGCGGTAGGGGGCAGGTGAGGTATCAGGGGAGGAACAGCAGGGGGACAAGGGCCACTGGGGTTGCCAAGCTGGGTCAGGGGTCAGGAGGCCTTAGGGCCAGGGAGCGTTGAGGGTCAGGGGAAGCCAGGCCACCTGCCTGACCTTGGCGCTGCCTGGCCCTTCTCCCTCCTCTCCCCTAGGCCTCTCTAGGTAGTTAACACTAATTAATGATAATTAAGGCCAGCCTACCACCCAGCCCTCCACCTGTCCTTGCACTAGAGCCACGGCTGGGTGGGGCTCTGGTTTCCCTCCCCCTTTCTCGCAGCGCCCAGGCTGCTCCTGTCCCCCGTCCCTCCACTACCTGTGGTGGTCACGCCGGCGAAGACCCAGCACTGGCCATAGGGGACGGAAGAGCCAGTGCGTAGGTAGCTGAGTAGGATCTCCACGCTGCCCACCCACGCTGAAGGGTTGGTGCCTCGAGAGTAATCACCAGACCAGTTTCCAGTCAGGACCCCATTGTCATCCAAGGAGTTCACCTGCCCAGGACAGGATGGAGTGGGGTGGAGTGGAGGGAGAGGCTCAGGACCTCCCATGTGGTCCCCAGCCCTGCCCCTGCCCCCCACCCCTTTCCCCTAAATGCCTCAGGATCTAGCCAGCAGCCTGAGCCCTGCCCACCCCTCCCAAAAACATCAGTCCCCCCCGCCCCTGCCGGATCTGACACAGTAATGTGAATCCTGGGTGTGCCAAGCTTTGGGTTTGGCCCTACATTCCACAAGAGCTGGGACTGAGGCCAGGAAGGGTGGGGTGGGGCCAGGCAAGGAGGAAAGAGAGGGAGTGAGACCCCTCCCACAATACCTTTTGCAAGGGCAGGATAGGGCTGAGTTCCTGGAGGAATCAGAAAGGGCAGGAGCAGGGGACAGGGGAGGCAGGAGGCAGACACAGAATAGCACTGAGAGACATGAGGGTGCTCACCATGGCAGAGATGACCCGGGAGACACTGATGGGGTCCCCACGGCCTCCATACGGCATGCCCCGCCGGTCCAGGATGTACAGGCAGGCATCCAGCACCCCATGATCAAACTGGAGGGAGGGAGGGCAGAGGTGACCCCTAGGCCAGCAGCACCTGCTCCCTCACTCCACCCCACCGGCCTCTTGCTCCCCCAAGCGCATGCGGCCCTTGGCCAGCCATACCTGTCCATAGTTCCAGGTCCGCTCACCAATCTGGGCTTCTGTCCCATAGTAAATTCTCCCGGACTCATTAAGCACATACTCCTGTCGCCAATCCTCATGGTCCACATACACGAGGTCCTCTGTGTCCCCAAAACACACATGCCTGGTCCCCTCTAGCCCTCTCCCTGTGCCCCCCCCCCCCCGGGCCATTTCTGCAGGACTACTGTCCACAGAGGAGTGGGGACACCGCGAGCCTGACGGCATTTCTCCCGGGAAGGATGGGGGAGCATGACAGAGATGGTGGGAGGAAGGTGGCTGTAACCAAGGCCGTTCGCTAGCAGAAGCAAGGCTGCGTGTCCTTGGGCTGTTACCTTTCCACGCTGAACCTAGGTCGCCTCACCTGGACAATAAGAGGCTGGCTTCTCCTAGAGCCAGGCACCTAGGCACCTAGCCTCGGATTCTAGGAAGAGAAGCTCTGACCGGCCCTCCTTCCTGTCCACGCCCTGCTCCTGACTCCAGCAGGCTCACCTGGGCACCAGGGATTGAAGAGGATGTAGATCTCGTTGTGGGGGTCAAAGGGCAACTGGAACTCGCCAGCCTCGCAGCGTGTGCGGATGGTGAATTGGAATTTGCCGATGATGGCGTTGGGGGAGGTATGGACCCGGAGGTTCAGATTCTGCCCGCCGGCCTTGGTCACCTGGGCTTTCCAGCCTCCACTGCCCCCCTTGCCCACTGGGATGATCACGTGGGTGCCCTTCCCCACCTCAGGGTTGTTTCCTGGAATAGGGGAAGCAGCAATTAGCTGGTGAGACCTATCTGAGGGCAGATGGAGCCTTGGACTTCTCCCAGCCCCACCCAGAATGCGTATGAGCCAGCGTGTGTGTGTGCCCCTGAGTTGGGCCATCACCTTAGTCTGTGACAGTCTCTGAGAGCAGCTCTGTCCCCACCCGATGTTTGCCCGCATGCCAGGGCAGAGCCCCGGTCCAACATCCCAAACCTGTTCCCCTGACACTGAACTCAGAGGTGGGTAGAAGAGACCAGGCCACCATCACCCTCTGCCTGCCTGACTGTGTCAGTGCCTGGGCTGGAGGAGCAGAGCTGCCCTGGCTGGGTCCAGATGCCCCAAGCCCATGTGAAAGGGCAGCCCAGATCCCGAAGGCCAACCCTGCCTACTCCATGGGGCTGCAGCTTCCAGAGCCTAGAGCATCCCTGGTGGCAGTGGTGGGGGTACCTGGGAAATTAGAGGCTGGGGTGGGCAAGGCTAGGCTCTAATCAAAGGGTATGAGGAGTCGCCCGCCCCCGGCAGCAGCATAATCACCAGCCTGGGCAGTCAACGGCCACCAAGCAAAGCGGTGAGGGAGGCACCTGCCCTGGGCCATGGGGACAGAGAAACAGAGTTGGACAGAGAGGAGAGAGCGAGCCAGCCACACCCTGGGGAAGGACAACAGACCCAGAAAGAAAGACACACAGAGGCAGCCACGGAGAAGAAGCAGCCGAAGCAAGCACCTGAAGAGAAAATGTTTTGAGACAGATGCCTCTGGAGGCTCAAAGAGGGTGATCTTAGGAAAATGGGACACCAAGACCCGCCCTGAAACACCCTCCTATGCTTGCACCTGTCTTACGTGGCAGAGGTGAGGAGTCGGGTGAGGGAGAAGCTTAAAGATGTCCCTCTGACCCTAATACCAGAGCTGGGAGGCCCTGTAGCCAGCACCACTGCCCCCCATTCTAGGACTTTCGCCCTCCCACTGCAGACCCCCCTGACCGATAAGCAGCTCCAGGGCGACATGATCGGAGGACTCATAGGGCCGAGAGAAGTGGAGGACCATGTGGAAAGGCTGTCCACGGCGTATAATCAGCTCGTCGTATTCAAACTCATCTGTGTGGTGCTCTCGGCGATTCTGGCCTGACCGTGCACTCAGCAGATCCACACCGGTCACCACCAGCATGCCCTCTGCAAGGCCACAGCTCTGGGTCAGCAAAGCCCTATGGGAAGCCCAGGCCCCCATCCTAGGCCTCCCAGGCCCCAGGGACGTCAGGATGAGTCTCAGGCCCCATTAAGGCCTTGCAGCTGGCAGGAGGTGGGCAGGAGGGCCTCACCTTGGATGGTGCCATCTCCAGCTGCGTTCACACCGCCAGTCCGGGAGCCGGGCTGGCGGGAATCTGAGGCCCGGGAATCCGGTCTTCGACCCCTGGAGCCTCGGTCTCCATGGGGCTCCGGGCCCCAGTCACCATCTGTCCCATTTCTGCAGGAGCAGCAGGCACAGCAGCGAGCCCAGAAGGAACGGCCTCCTCGACGAGACCCTCTGTCTGGCTCCGGCTCTGGCTCCGGAGAAGGTGTGGGGGGCGGCTGCCAGGGGTTCCCACCCCAGCGGCCCACATCCGACCGAGGACCGTCCATCATGCCTGTGTGGAAGAGGCAGGGAGGCTCTGATCACCCACTCAGACCTCCTGTACTTAGACCGCCCCCGCCAGCACACACAGAAGCCCTCCATCTGGAGAACTGACTCAGTCCCATCCAGCTGACTGAGATGATCTGACCTTGCCCCAGAGACTCCCCCCAGACACAACCCAAAGGGACCCCCCCAAAGACCCTCCCCAAAGACTCCTCTCAGATTCACCTAGAGAAACTACCCATGTTGCAGAGAAATCTCTTTTACCCCCAGTGACATCCACCAAAGCAGATGCCCCATTGAGAAACCTGCCCTCCAGAACCCATCCCAGAAAGGAGTGGACACTTG
Organism: Neomonachus schauinslandi; assembly: GCF_002201575.2. Taxonomy (NCBI): domain Eukaryota; kingdom Metazoa; phylum Chordata; class Mammalia; order Carnivora; family Phocidae; genus Neomonachus; species Neomonachus schauinslandi. The sequence continues at coordinate 70,513,417 of NC_058411.1, read as the reverse complement.
TCACAGCCTCAGGACCCGGAACACAGACCATCCTTGGGACCTGCTCCTGCCAGTTACTCAGTTTAGAGGTCCATGAGCTGCCTGCCTCTAGGACCCATTCTTAGCAGAGATCCCCCACCCCGTCCCTTAGCAAAGGCTCCTTGCAGAAGACAGGCGGATGATACGCAGGACTTGGGGTTCTTGGCATTCCCCACGTTGGGTCAGACACCCACATGGAGCTGTGAGTGGCAGGGCGCTGCAGGTGCGGGAGCCCGCGGTCCAGAGGCCCGGAGCCTCTGCGTCGGGGCAGCCGGCCCCAGGCTGGCAGGCTCAGGCTAGCCCGCGCCCCACGTTGCTGGGGCCCGACCTGGGTCACCCGGGCTCAGCACCGCAGTCCCCGATAGAGCCTCACCTGGCGGCAGTGTTAGCGACAGCAGCGCTGAGTCCGGCAGCCGGGCTGGGACAGGTCGGGACTGCTGGGATGGAGCGAGTGCAAGGTGTGGGGCGGGTGGGTACGTGGTTTATGAGGGGGGAGGGCGGGGCCAAGCTGCGGAGAAGGGGAAGGCTGATTGCTCCATCCCCCCCACCCCAGAGGCCCAGCCTCTGGGGGCTGTCTCTGGAGGTAGGGACAGGAAATGAGACCTGACCCTGTCCCCTTTCCCCTTTCGAGGAACTGCAGGGTGGGGCCAGGGTCTGTCAGGACTCAAAGCTGAGGTGAAAGTGGAAGGCCTTAGGAGACCGCCCCCACTGAGTGACCCCACTCCAGGCTGATTCCTCCCAGACTGGTGCAGAAGGGGCCCCCTCTCCTGGGCGAGAAACCCCGAGGGCAATGGGACAGGGTGCCCCTTCCACCCATGCCCCTATGCAGGGGACCCTGTTCCCAAGCTCAGGTGGCCTGCCTCTGCTCTCACAGGCCCCCCACTGCCAGGCTCCGGTGCTGCCCTGGCCAGGCTCAGCCCCGTGAGACTGGCCCATGGGCCTGGTCCTGCCCAGGGAGGTCCTGGGATCCTAAGCTGCAGACTGGTGACATCAGCAGCCAGGCCCTCAGACTGGCTCCACCAGCCAACCCCTGACCTGCCGGCTCTACCAGATCCTCTGATTTCCCCCCACCCAACTATCCTTCCTTCTTCCTCTAGCTGGGGGAAGCCTCCCTGGCATGAATGAACTGCCCCCAGCTTCCTGTGTCCCTACAAGTTAGAGATTGGGTTGGGGCGGGGAGTGAGGGTCAGGGTCATGGTAGGAGCAACTTCTTGTTTTCTTCCCCCAGCCTGGGGGCTTGGTGAAGGCTTAGGCCCTGGCTCTGAGGCTCAGGGGGCAACTGAGGCCCTCTCCCTAGACTGCAGAGTACCCCCTTCTGTCACTGAGAGGGGTAGCTGGTCAGCTGGAGTCCAGGATTCTCCAGCCTGGAATTCTTCCCAGAAATCCTGACCAACCGGCTCCAGGCACCTGCCCTGTGTGTGCATCCCAACTCCACCCTGGGACTGGAAAAACACCGGGGATGCCCCTGAAAGAACCCTAAGGCGAAGTGGAGGTCAGGCATCTTTGGGGAAGCTCTCCTGAAAGTTCTTTGGGAACGTTGGGGCCCTTTTCTCGGGGTCCCTTCCTTCCATCCTGCTGTTGTCCTAGCTCTGCCCATGGGCAATCAGAGAGAAGACAGTGAAAACGGGATTGACAAGAAGACACAAGGAAGCAAACCTGAGGAAAGGCCAAGTTTGGTGATGCATCAGGCAGGGTGGAGCCTTGGGGAGTGGGGACTGAGACTCCAGGACGTGGCAGGGAGCCCTTCACACCCACATTGACCTTTGCCTGCCCGGTTCCAAGCCCCAGACCTGGCAGAGGGTTGTGTCCACCTCCAACACTCTCAGGGGACACATAAGTAAAAATCAAAATTCCAGGTAGGTGTCAGGCAAGTCAGCCAAGGGGCTTTGTTGAGGGCTGCCACTAAGAACCTGGGGTGGGGGTGGGGGGGGAAGGAGGTGGGCAGGGCCCTGAGCACCCGGAAGTGTGTAAGCACTTGTGGGCCCCAGTGGATTCCCAGGGAGCCAGGGTAATGCCTTGTCACACTCTCCCCTTTTGTTTCCCTTTCCCCCACCTAGCCAGGTTGACTCAGTGCTCTAGCCCCTGAGCCACTCCCTCTCCTTCCCCCAGGAGGCTCAAGTGCCTTAGGGCTTTTAAAGTCAGGACGAGGGGTGTGTGTGGGGGGGGGCACCATGGGAGTAGACACCCAGCTCAGTACTTCGGGAGTGGAGGCCAGGCTCTGCCCAACACTCGCTATCAATACGGAAGCAAGAACATGAGTCTGGAATCCCTGACCAAGGTGCAGAGACAGCTGTGGCTCCCCCGTGAGAGCCCAGCAAACGTGGGCGCGCCCTAAGAGCAGCTTCCTTGTCAGTACTGTGGGCCTGACCAGCTCATCCCTGAGCACTTGTGAGGGCCAGCTGAGACCTGGTATTGTCAAGGGCTCTTCAACCGCAGGATGCTACTCATGAGGACCGATGCTCTTGTTACAGAGGGTGGAGCTCAGACACCCTGGTTCCTCCCGGGAACAGCCTTCTTGGCTGTGGTGAATGAGCCAGGGCACGGAGGGCATCTGGAAGGAGCAGGAGTCCTGGGAGAACCTTTTATGAGTCCTTCTAGTTGGAGACTTCCAACTGCTTTGCAGCCCAGCCCCAAACAGAACCTGAACCCAAACCTGATCCCCGGCCCAGCCCAAACCAGAAGGTGAACTCAGATTTTGCAGATTCTGCCCCAGTACCGAGACTTTGGTTCCTGGCGGTAAGAAACAGCAGAACTGAGCAAAAGATGAAAGCGCGAGGGAGCTGACACAGCCCTCACTCTCTCCCCTTCTTGTCCAGAACAGGTAGCAGTGGTTATGGTGGTAGCAGTGGTTATGGTGGCGGTGGCGGCGGCGGAGGGGGCGGGGGCGGCGTAGCAGCCCGAGGGGGCCTCTCCATTGTTTATTCAGTCCCAATAAGTTAAAGAGCAAGGGTGGGGAAGGATCTCCTAGGTGAGGATGCTGTTAACTGAAGGCAACAGCTCAGCCAGGTGCTCAGAGGTGCCCACTGCTTGGCACAGGGGATTGCCCTGCAGGTGGAGAAGGGCCAGCCTGGGGCAGGAGGCAAGAGGCTGGAGCAGTGTGGACTGCCGGAGGCCTTGGGCAGGAGAGTCAAGGAAAGCGTGGCTGGTTCCCCCAGACCTATGTGCTCCTGGGTAGCCATCACGGTCTTCCCTCCACAACAGGGACTACGGCCCAGCGGTCTGGCTGCTAGGCATCTTGCACATGGCCCTGGCCTGGAGTAAAGCTGCAGACTGCAAACACCTGTCCCCGGGGCCAGGCAAGAAGCCCAAGCGGCAGGCTGGATGTGGTACCAGCTGTGGTGGACTATGGCCAAGGAGAAAGCCAGCTCTGACTACAGAGGCATCCATGACTCGGCAATGGCCAAGGCTTAATGAGTGGAAATGCAAGCCAAAGGCTGTTAACTTTTCCATTTTTTTTTTCAGGCTCCACACCTAATGTGGGGCTTGAACTCACAACCCTGAGATTAAGAGTCACACACTCTACTGTGACTGTCTGACTCTATCAGGGGTCCCTAACCTCCAATTTTTAAGTACAACCAGAATTTTAGATTTTTTAATACGAAACTTTCTGATTTTTAAAATACCATGCGGTACCCAAGAACATCTGTAGGCTGCGGGTCTATGAACTGGCTTGAGGAAGTCACTTCCACCCTGCAAAACCACCAGTGCAAGTCACCAATGCCCCCATACGGCCCCAGGCTATCCTCCTTCCTTAGCCTACGCTGTCAGAGCCCCCTCTCCCAGCTTACTGTGTGTCCCTTCCCAGTGTGGCACGTTACCCCCCCGCTGCCTGAAAGGCACCTGGAAGGAAGGATACGGTTGTTACACAGGGAGAGCTCCTGCAGCCGGGGCAGGCTGGTGACACCATCCAGGGACTCTATGGCATTATCATTGGCCTGCAGGACCTGGGGAGCAGGGAGGGCAGGGAAGTCAAGGCAGGGCAGGCAGCTGGCAGCCTGGGACTGGTGCAAGCAAGCAGGGAGCCCAGGGTGATCAGCTTACAGTGCAGGGAAAAGCTGCTGGCGTCAGGCCAGGTGATGGAGGCAGAGATGGCAAGGGGTCATCTGCAGGGGCTGGGAGGATCTGGACACCTCTTTGTGGGGTGGGCAGACTTCTGAGGGGGAGGAAAGGGAAAAGGGCCACCCGGGACAGTAATGGAGGAGTGCTTTACCTCAAGGCAGCGCAGGGCAGCCAGGGCAGGGGGCAGGGCTCGCAGACGATTGTGTGACAGGTCCAGATGAGTGACCAAGAGCAGCTGTTCCAGATGGCAGAGTACCGTAAGATCCTGAGGAGGGGGATGAGATACCCAGTGAGACTTAGGGGAGGGTCCGCAGCCATGGCTCATGAGGCACTTACCCTCTGTGCCCCACACAGGCCCTTGGGGACCCTGGCCGAGCACAGGACAGAGCAGGTGAGAAGCTTACCTTACGACCCCAAGCAGTCCACACTCCAGGGCAAGGACAAGGGACAGATAGGGAGTGCTGGGGTGGGGTGGCGGGTGGGTGGAGGGGCGGAGGCAGCCTAGAGTGGGGGCAGGCACGGGGGTGGAAGCGGGCGCTGGGGAAAGCACAGACACCGGCAGGAGCAGGCCTGCTGAGTCTGCGGGACCAGCCTAGAGACAGTGGAGGTGGGCGGCAGTGATGTGACGGAACTGCTCTGTTGGGAAGACGGACTGGGAAAGACTACGAAGAGGGAAAACAGAGCCTGGGAAGTTTGTCAGACATCTCTGGAAACTACCCAGGTTTTAGGTGCTGGGGCCTGCTCCAGGGCGAGAAGCGTCGGCGTACAGGGGGGGGGGGGCACATCACTGCCGCCCACCTCCACTGTCTCTAGGCTGGTCCCG